>NC_062562.1:85640726-85943756 GCF_022837055.1 Prionailurus viverrinus | reverse complement strand
ACTGCAATACCTGTGTCCCAGGAAACCTCACGATCCTAGACAAAGTGAGATAGCTGGTCTCCATATCTGGATGGAAAACACTTTGTTTTTTTGTTTATTTGTTTGTTTGAATTTGAAACACCATTTAAAATTGTATCATCTGATATTTTTGAAAGTCAGGATTTTCAGTCTTTTTTGAAAATGCAGAATTGGCACTTTTGATGATCACTTTTATGTTAACTTAGCTAGTCTATAGTCCCCATTATTCAATCAAGCACTAATCTAGGTGTTGCTGTGAAGGTATTCTGTAGATCTAATTGGCATTAACACTCAGTTGACTTTAAGTAAAGGAGATCATCCTGGATATTCTTGGAGTGCTTTGTCCAATCATTTAAAAGAACTTAAAAGCAGAATTGAGGTTTTCTGAAGAAGAAATTGTCTGTGAACAGTAGTAACAGCTCATGTCAGAGTTCCTGTCTGCCTTTCCTGAGACCCTGCTCTAACAGATTTCAAACTTACTTAGCCATCCCTCCACAATCACATAAACAATTCCTTACAGTAAATCTCTCTCTCATTTAGATAGGTAGTAGGTAGGTGGATTGAGTCTATTGGTTCTCACAAACTCACCATGGAAATGACAGTATATTTTGCTAATATATTTATTCAAAAATTTTTTAATGTTTTTATTTATTTTTGAAGGAGAGAGAGTGACAGGGCATGAGTGGGGGAGGAGCAGACAGAGAGGGAAACACAGAATTTGAAGCAGGCTCCAGGCTGTAAGCTGTGAGCACAGAGCCTGATGCGGGACTTGAGCTCATGAACTGTGAGATCATGACCTGAGCTGAAGTCGGATGCTCAACCAACTGAGCCACCCAGGTGCCCATAATATTTCTATTTAAATATATTATATACTGCCTCCCAACTTCATAACTAGAGATTGAAATGGAAAAGAGTTAGAGATAACAAATGTTGAGCCATAAACACAAACTATTAAGTGCTAAGATAGTAAAATAATATTACAGATTTTGCAACACTTCTGGCAATTTTTTGGAAGCAGATAGAAAGGAAACGTTTAAATTTTTTAAAACATTTATTTTTGAGAAAGAGACAGAGTGAGTGTGTGTGGGGGAAGGGGCAGAGAGAAAAGGAGACACAGAATCTGAAACAGGCTCCAGGCTCTAAGCTGTCAGCACAGAGCCTGATGTGGGGTTCAAACTTAAGAACTATAAGATCATGACCTGAGAAAAAGTCGGATGCTTAACTAAGTGAGCCACATAGGTGCCCTGAGAGTTTAAACTATTCATTAGAGTTCTAGGGAAAAAAAAGTAAGACAGTGGATATTCTCAAGAAAAGGATCTTGCAGCAGACTTGCATCAGAATTGCAAGAAAGAGCTTAAACATGGAGAATCTGACAGACATGTTCTATCCTTGAAAAATCATGAATAACAGCCAGACATGTAACAAAAAAAGCTCACAAAACAAAAACATCACTTGGAAGAGGTGTTTCTTGGTGTGTGTGTGTGTGTGTGTGTGTGTGTGTGTACTTTTTAAAAACCACATTCATATTCAGAGACAGCCATTTAGGTTTATTGTGTTTTCCACCACCCTCAGACCACTCTTCCATCCAAAAAACTGACCAATTTTCTCTGCTCTCTATATACTCTCATGAGCCTTCCTAATCAGTTATCTAACAATGTTTCAAATGCATGGTTTCATTCCACAATTATGATAAAAGCCAATAAGCTACATTTTTATATAAAACATTTTGAATCTTTGTTCTTAACAATATGGATTTTACATCTTGTTTGCAGAGGGTGAAAAGTTTTTGGGAATTCCTCATGGCTAAATTAAAATAGTTTTCCACACACTGAGACAGGTTTCCTCATGTTCTGTATTTTCCAAAATAGTTCTGCCAGGTTGATTTCTATCCTCTTCTGTCTTCATCTTTATTCTGAGATTTTTAACGGTGTGCATGCCATTTCTTTGAAAAACTAGATTATGTCCCAACTGTTATTTATCTTTTGTTAAATATCAGATATCTATCTCTTTACATATGGCTCTCACAGGTGGCATTTAGTTCGAAACATTTGTATTGCAGATTATTCACATTCCTTCCTGACATCCGCGTAGTCAACTAAGTATTGGATTTTTCCATTATATCCCTCCATGCCCTAGAATTCATCTTTTTCCTTGAAACAGAAAACAAAACCAATGATAATTTTACATCATCATATTGAATTTTCCTTTATAAATTGACAAATTTTCACTAATAATGAGTAAGAATATTTATTTAGGACATGAGGTAGACAATTTTAAAATGGTAAAGTGTGCATTTTTTATATAGTTTTCATGTGAGGAGTGTGTGTGTGTGTGTGTATATATATATATATATATATATATATATACACACACACACATACACACACACACATACACACACACACAATTTAATGGACAATTTAGAAGCATCTCTCAAAATTTAACATGCATATTTCTTTTGATCTAGAAATCCCATTTTTACAAATTAATTTCACAAAAGTACACACCTAAATATTTATGTTCAGTTTTTAAGTTCAAATTTTGTATAATGGTAAAAAGAAAAATTACCTAAACATCCATCAAAAAGAAAACTATTAAATAAATTGATGTATGCCCCAATTTTTAAAAATAATTTATTATCAAGCTAGCTAATACGCAGTGTATACAATGTAGTCTTGAATTCAGGAGTAGATTCCTGTGATTCGTCATTTACACACAACAAACAGTGCTCATTCCAACAAGTGCCCTACTCAATGCCCATCTCCCATTTCCCCACCTCCCCAATCCCCCACCCCATCAACCCTCAGTTCTCTGTATTTAAGAGGCTTCTTATGGTTTGTCTCCCTCTCTGTAACTTATTTTTCCTTCCCTTCCCCTATGGTCTTATATTGATTTTATATCCTACGACTTTGCCCAATTCATGTATCAGCTTTAGCATTTTTTCAGTGGAGTCTTTCGGGTTTTCCATATTGAGTATCATGTCATCTGTGAAAAGTGAAAGTTTGACTTCTTTGCCAATGTGGATGCCTTTTATTTCATTTTGTTGTCTGATTGCTGAGGCTAGGACTTCCAACACTATGTCAAACAATACTGGTAAGAGTGGACATCCCTGTCATGTTCCTGATCTCAAGGGGAAAGTGCTCAGTTTTTCTCCATTGGGCCTTCCATATTTGGCTTTTATGATGTTAAGATATGTTCCTTCTATCCTGACTTTCTTAAGAAAGAATGCTTAATTTTGTCAAATGCTTTTTCTGCATCTATCAACAAACCATATGGTTCGTATCCTTTCTTCTATTAATATGGTATACCACATTGATTGATAGGCAAATATTGAACCAGTCTCATAGCCCAGGAATAAATCCCACTTGATCATGGTGAATATTTTTTTTTAAATATACTGTTGAATTCGACTTGCCAGTATCCTTTTGACAATTTTTGCAAAAATGTGCATCAGGGATATTGGCCTGTAAATCTTTTTAGTTGGGTCTTTGTCTGGTTTGGGAATCAAGGTAATGCTGGCTTCACAGAAAGAGTCCAGAAGCTTTCCTTCCACTTCTAGTTTTTAGAACAGCTTAAGAAGAATAGGTATTAACTCTGCTTTACAGGTCTGGTAGGATTCCCCTGGGAAGCCATCTGGTCCAGGACTCTTATTTGTTGGGAGATTTTTGATGACTGATTCAATTTCTTCGCTGGTTATGGGTCTATTCAAAGTTTCTGTTTCTTCCCATTTGGGTTTTGGTAATGTGTGGGTGTTTAGGAATTGTCCATTTCTTCCAGATTGTCCAGTTTGTTGGCATATCACTTTTTATAGTATTCCCTAATAATTGTTTGTATTTCTGTGGTATTGGTTGTGATCTCTCCTCTTTCATTCATGATTTTATCTATTTTAGTCCCCTCTTTCTTTTGAGAAGTCTGGCTAGGGGTTTATCATTTTTTGTTTATTCTTTCAAAAAACCAGCTCTTAGATTCATTGATCTGTTCTACTGTTTTGTCTTTTTTTTTTTTATTGTATATTGATAATTTCTGCTCTAATCTTTATTATTTCTCTTCTGCTTGTTTTGGCCTTTCTTTGCTAATGGGTTTCTAGTTCCCTTAGGTGTGAGGTTAGACTCTATATTTGGGATTTTTCTTGCTTCTTGATATAGGCCTGGATTGAAATGTATTTACCTCTTAGGACTGATTTTGCTGCATCCCAAAGGATTTGGACTGTCGAGTTTTCATTTTCATTTGCTTCCATATATTTTTTAATTTCTTCTTTAATTTCCTGCTTGACCCATCCATTATTTTTAATTTTTTTAACATTTATTTATTATTGAAAGACAGAGAGTCAGAGTGTGAGCAGGAGAAGGGCAGAGCGAGAGGGAGACACAGAATCTGAAGCAGGCTCCAGGCTCTGAGCTGTCAGCACAGAGCCTGATGCGGAGCTCGAACTCACAAACCGCGAGATCATAATCTGAACTGAAGTTGGATGCTTAACTGACTGAGCCACCCAGGCACCCCAATGACCTATCCATTATTTAGTAGGATGCTCTTTACCCTCCATGTATTTGAGGGTTTTCCAAACTTTTTCTTGTGGTTAATTTCAAGTTTCATAATGGTATAGTCTGAAAATATGTATGGTATGATCTCAGTCCTTTTAGATTTGTTGTGGGCTATTTTGTGACCCAGTATGTGATCTATTTTGGAGAATGTTCCATGTGCACTTGGGAATAATGTGTATTCTGCTGTTTTTGGATGAAAAGTTCTGAATATATCTGTTATATCCTTCTTGTCCAGTATATCATTCAAGGCCATCGTTTCCTTATTGATTTTTTGCCTAGATGATGTGTCCATTGTTGTAAGTGGAGTATTAAAGTCACCTACAATTACAGTATTATCATCAGTAAGTTTGCCTATGTTTGTGATTAAGTGATTTATATATTTGGGTGCTTTCAAGTTGAGGGTGTAAACATTTACAGTTATTAGCTCTTCTTGATGGATAGACCCCTTGTGACATAACACCCTTCTTCATGTGTTAGTACAGTCTTTGGTTTAAAATTCAGTTTGCCTGATATAAGTATGGCTACTCCAGCTTTCTTTTGACATCCAGTAGAATATATGGTTTTCCAATCCCTCAATTTCAATCTGCAAGTGTCATCAAGTCTAAAATGAGTCTCTTGTAGGAAGCACACAGATGGATCTTATTTTATTTTATTTTTTTATTTTATTTTATTTTATTTTATTTTATTTTATTTTATTTTATTTATCTATTCTGATACCCTATGTCTCTTGATAGGGCCATTTGGTCCATTTTTATTCAGAGTGATTATTGAAAGATATGGATTTAGTGTCATTGTGTTATCTGTTGCTTTTGTGCTTGTGGTGATGTCTCTGGTCCTTCGTAGTATTTTCTGCTTTCAACTCACAGAGGCCCCCTTAGGATCTGTTGGAGGACTGGTTTACTGTTTACAAAAACAAACCCTTTCGTTTTTGTTAGTCTGGGAAAGCCTTTATCTGTCCTTCTATAGCTGCATATTTTCCTATTCAGCACATTGAATATTTCATGCCACTCCCTTCTGGAAGTTTCAGGGGACAGGTCTGCTACTACCCTTATGTGTTTACCCTTGTAGGTTAAGGCCCGTTTGTCCATAGCTGCTTTCAGAATTCTCTCTTTATTTTTGTACTTTTCCAGTTTCAATATGGTATGTCATAGTGTTGACTTGCTCTTGTTGATTTTGAAGGGAGTTCTCTGTGCCTCCTGGACTTGGATGTCTGCTTCCTACCCCGGATTAGCTAAGTTATCAGCTATAATTTATTCAAATAAACCTTCTGCCCCTTTCTCTCTCTCTTCTTCTTCTGGAATTCCTATGATACAGATATTATTACATTTCATTGAATCATTTAGGTCTCTACTTCTCCCCTTGTGGTCTAGTAATTTCCTATTCCTCTTCTTCTCAACTTCATCATTTTCCATAATTTTATCCTCTATCTCACCTATTTTTCCCTCTGCTTCATCTTTGCTGTCTTCCATCTTTGCTGTCACTGCATCTAGTTTATTTCACATCTCATTTACAACATTTCTTAATTCATTGCGACTATTTCTTAGGTCCTTGACCTCTGCAGTGGTAGATTCTCTACAGTCTTCCAAGATTTTCTCAAGCCCAGCTATTAGTCTTATGACTATTATTCTAAATTCATGTTTAGTATATTGTTTATATCTGTTTTGAGCAATTCTATGGCTGCCATTTCTTCTGAGGAGAATTATTCCATTTCTTCATTTGGCTAGCTCTGTCTCTTACATATTTTAATAGCTTGTTATGTGTCCTGTACCTGTGAGTACTATTATATGAAAAAGGGACCATACACTGCCCAGGGCCTGGAACTTCAGGAAGTATTTTTGGAGTGTGTGGCATGCACTCTCTTGTTGCGTCTCTGGTTGCTTTATGTTACTGCTCATAGTGGTGGTTTGGACCTTCAACTAGGTGTGCTTTGATTTTTACATTGAAAGAACCCTGGAGAAAAGGAAAAAGGAGGGAGTGAAAGAAGCCTTATCCCATACAAGGAGAGAAATGACAGGGGCGGTGGAAAGAAAAAAAAGAGCAGGCAGAGAATCCAAAAAAATTATAAAGCTTAATCCAGAGAGAGAGAGAGAGAGAGAGGAAAATAAGGAAGGAGATACATTATTATAAAAACATGGAGGGAGATAAAACAGAAGAGACTCATAAACATGGAGAACAAACTGAGGGTTGCTGGAGTGGTTGTGGGAGGGGGTAGATGGGCTAAATGGGTAAGGGGCATTGAGGAATCTACTCCTGAAATCATTGTTTCACTATATGCTAACTAATTTGGATGTACATTTTAAAAAATTAAAAATAAAATTAAAAAAGAGGAGATACAGAAAAGGCTTAAAAGGAATAGAGAAAAAATCAGTGATTAAACAAACAACCAGAACCCAGAAAGAAAGAAAGAAAGAAAGAAAGAAAGAAAGAAGAAAAAAGAAAGAAAAGAAAAGAAAAGAAAAGAAAAGAAAAGAAAAAGAATTGATCAAAAATCAAATCAGGAACTATGAGCCTGATTCTAAAGGAAAAAGGGGGGGAAAAAAGGAGGAGGGTAGAAGGAAAAGGAAGGGAAAAGAGAAGAGAAAAAAATAATAATGATAAAAGAAAAACAAAATCAAAACAGACTAACCTACAAAGCCACAGTACAGTTGTCTGTTAGTGCCTGGAACCAGTGGCTGTGTTGGTCTGGAGGAGAGTGTATGCTCAAATTTTAACATGAGATACTATGAATTCAATGAAGGAGAGCTGTACACAATGAAGTGAAAATTTCAAAAAAAAGATACATTTTAAATAAAATTATTGTTAAATAATATGTCTGATAAAACCTTATTTATGAAGATCACTTGAGTTTATGAAATTCAAGATATTTATATAATAGGATATGTATTAAATTGTTGACAATACACTTTTAGAGAAGAGTGTAGAACCATGATTAAGGAGAGGTAAATAAGTCTTCAATCTATTTTTATACCTTTATATTGTTTGATTAGTTTTATAATATTAATAAGTCAGGCTATTTCTGAGATTAATAAAATATGTTGAAAGAATAAATACAGTTATAGGTGACAATAAATTCTGCTAGAAAATATATAATAGGCACATTAAGTGTAGGCATTCAATGTTTTCAGCTAAGAAATCCAGTTGGTAATCATCACCTTATCTATCTAAATTCAGAACAAATGGCTGATTCAGGTACTTTTCAAAACTTAGTCAATTTGTGTGACATCATCTAGCCATGCTGACAGACTGACTATGACTTTTCCAATAGGTGTTTTGTTATGGTGCCAAGGAAACTTTTTTCCACATTCCCAATTAATGATCCATATAATTCAGATCCAGTAAAGACTGGATTTCTGAATGCACAATGAGCCCAACTGTCTATTTCCACAGGTTAAAAAATGTACCTTCTAAACCTATGGTAGGAATAAAAAAGAAAGACTTGGTGATGCATCAAAGAAGGAAACAAATTCCCACATATCTCCCATGTACAAAGTTGTTTGTTTGTCTGTTTGTTTTCCCCTGTCAGTGCTAACAGGAGCATCCTCTGACACTCAGCTCTCACCTGAAATTTTGTTGAGACATGCAGGAAGAGACAGAAAGTGTAGGAAAATGGGGGAAAGGAAGAAAGAAATTGTAACTCAAAAAAGGTAAAATAAAAAACGAGAATTAAAGGACATGAGAAATCCAGCCCAATTGTAAGCATGTGTGATGTACAGAAGAGAAAATATAAAAGTTCAGACAGAGAATGTGGTAATTTCAAGCACAGCACAGATATCACAAAAGCATTTTCCACAAATAATGTAAGAAGGGAGGCCTGTAATCCAGTTAGCCCAAATTACGTTTTTGGCAGAAACCAGCTGAGAAAGCAGACCTCAGATGGGCTTTGTTAGAGGGCAGCATCCTCCTGAGATTCAAAGGCCCAGGTGGAGACTGTTGCAGATAGACAATAACTCACTATGGCTAATTTCAGGCGGCCAATAATTTAACTGTCATTTGGTAAACATCCTGGAAATTTAACAATAAGCCCTTGCAAACCAGTATGTGCTGGATCCAGCATACCATTGGGGTAGGTGAAAAGTCCTACATACCCAAGTGACCCAGGCAGAAGGTACTATTGAAGTTGAAATTCAATGAGGAATATTTAAGAGGCTGCTGCCTGTTAACACAGCTGTGTAGACAAAAATCAATTCCATATCTACCTACTTGAAAGAGCGTGATATGCAAATATTTTCTCTGTTAATTTCTTTAACATTCCATAGGAGAGTGCAGAGAAGCTTATAGACCCTTAGTGCTAAGTGCAAATTGCTGTGATGGGCCTCTGCCACAAGGAGGCAACCGCAATGTCTGACCTGGGTCAGGAAACCATGTAGGAAAGTCTCTGCATGATACTAAAATAATATGTATAGTTGCATACTTTGAAAGTATCATATACAAATGGTAGTATATATAAAATTTAAACCAGTCCTTCATGCTGTCAGTATAGTAGACATTTTACCTTCTATATTTAAATATATAATATAAATATTTAAGTAATCCCAAATTCAGCACTTGGTTGACACTGCACTGAATCAGCCTAGCATCTGGTCAAGCCACTGAATGTTTTTATTTTATTGCTTTGAATAGGCCTTTTACTGACGATCCAGTAACCATTCCCTGAGTTTCTACCAATCTAACTCCCAACCTGAGTAACTGACTCAGTACAAGAAGACTTTCAATTTAACTGAAGAATAGGGCTACCCTTTTCCCTGGGTTAAGGGCAACTTTTCAGTGTTGTAACCCTGCTGAAATATAACTTCATTTTACCATTTTTCCCCTGGATTTCCTGATATTTTATGTCATGAGATTTCCTACTCAAATATTCTGGCCAATATTTATTTGAGCATTTGAGATATTTTAACTTGAGAGTTTACTAAGGTAATTGCTTATATGTCCCTTGTCAATTTTCTTTCTGGATATTACATAAAACAACTACCACAGAAAAGGAATAAAGATGAGGAGAAAAGGAAGTCAGGTCTATATAAATAACAGCAACAATATGATGTCCTTACTTAATTTGGAAAGAAAAAGGTAGAGCCACAGGGAGTTCAGTAAAATAGTTAATTTTATCTTTACAAAAGGCTACCTGCCACAAAGAAGGAAAAAATTTAGAAATACTAGTGTAAACTATTATATAATAATATACTCATAAAAATGTGTTGAAGTTTTGCCTAATTCATGATATGTTTGGGAAACAATTCAATTTGAAAGTTGTGGATAAAAAAATGAATTATATGAATTTTAAATAAAACTACAAATATCTATATTTTTAATAATATAGTGTAATTATGGTTACTTTTTTATAGATTCACTTGAATTTTGAATAATTTCAATTATTTTGTGTCCATGAATATTAAACCATTGATTCCTAATCAAAGATATGAAATATTATGTTTTTAAGTTAACTTCAAAATGTGAAAGATGCAATAACACATTGTAGAAAATGAAAAAAATGCATGGAAGCTTTTGGTTAGAACTTTCAATTTCCCTATAAAAATACAGATATCAAATACTTTTCAAAGCAATATTTTGATTAAAGGGCAAAAAATAAAAATTTTCAATACTAAGGATATTGTGTGAACCAAAAGTATACTATTGATATCTAATGAAAAAAATATTTACCAAAGCTAGAGATTTAATACTAGTGATTAACCAGTAATTTGTAATGTACAGGTGAAATAGTGTTCTTTATGTTGTTATATCAAACATTTTTCTTAGCGTTAATTTATTTTTGAGAAAGAGAGAAAGAGACGGAGCATGAGCAGGGGAGGGGCAGAGAGAGAGGGAGACAAAGAATCTGAAGTAGGCTCCAGGCTCTGAGCTGTCAGCACAGAGACCGACACGGCACTCAAACTCACAAACTGTGAGTTCATGACCTGAGCCAAAGTCGGACGCTTAACTGACTGAGCCACCTAGACGCCCCAATGTTGTTAAAGATTAATTATCATCCACACCTACTTTACCTGAAACTTTGAGTTAGGACACATAAAAAGAAAAAAAAAAAGGATGATTCGGTGATTTTATTCTGCAGGTGAGATGTTTACAAAACATGTCCAAAACTGTTTGATACTTCATCCTTTCAGAGGTGGGAATTACATCCCTTAATCTGGAGTATGGGGTGGACTTACTGCCTTAATTCTAATAGAATATGGTGGAAGTGATGGGATATGTCACTGTCAAGGTTAGATTAAAAAAAAAGACTAAATTTTCCATCTTGAGGAGTGTGCACTTCTTTTAGATCATTCTTTCTAGGAGAAGTCAGTCACCACCTTGTGAAGACATTAAGGCAAAGATGTGGAGAGAAAACCACACCCAAGAGCCAGGAGAACCTGAAGCCAGCCAACAAGTGATCTTGGATGCAGTTTCTCCAGCCCTTATTAAGCATTGAGATAACTGCAACCACAGCTGACAGGTTCCTCTCAGATTCTTGAGTCACAGAAACCATGAGAGAAATGTTTATTTTCTAATCTACCAAATTTGAGAGAGGGGTGAGCATCTGTACTTTCCAGGTCAGTAGGAATGAAAGTATAGCACTGCTGTTTAGCATAGTTGGTGGACCATGTTTGATGGGTTAGTACAGAGAACCACTAAGTACCTGGTTATTTACAGGATTTTGTCAAATAAAAAATCAGGCAAAGAAGGTTAAATATGCATGCATTGGTATATTATTTTGTATATGATGGCTTAATACAAATAATTTCTGAGGATGTAAATTAGTTACTTAAGACAAAGAACAGAAATGAGCCCTGTTACCAAATTCTTATTTTTAATTAGACCCATGATGACAAACTGCAGAACAGGCAATTGAAGGCCAAGGGTAATACACTGGATTAGACAACAAAGAGAATTATTATGTGAAAGATGTAGACAAAGCACTTGGAATGTATTACATGCTCAGAAAGAAAACAAGGTGGTTGACTATCCACACTATCCACATTATTTTTTCTAACTTTAAAATATATCTCAAAAACTTCCATCTCTGAAATACAAATCCTCCTCTTTTAGATAGCAGCAAAGTATTTACTCAATACTCAATACTCAATTACTAAATACTCAAAGTATTTACAACAATATCCTATTGTTGATTAATTTAGTTGATTTTTTAAAGTATTTTGCCATTACAAACAATACTGCAAAGGTCCTTCTTGAACATTTAACTTTTGTGAATATATTCATTAGGCAAATTCCCTGCTGGGATATTGCTGTGATCAAAAATACACATTTCATAATATTCAATGCATATTACCAAGATGCCACACAGAGAGATTCTCCATGGTTTTGCTATCACTTATTATCAAAACTTTGCCAATCTGACAGATGAAACCTACTTTAATCTGTATTTAATTATCAGTGGAACTTAGTATTTTCTTTGTGTGTATTACCCACTGGAATATCTTTTTCTATAAAGCTCCTGGTCATTTCATTGTGCATTTATGCTACTGGATTATTTACTTTTACCATACCAAGTTATGAGATTTTGGTGTTATGAGCTATTAACTGAGTTTCTTGTCAGTTTTTAGCTTTGGGTAGTTTTTAAATTTGTTTTGTTTTCTATGCAAATTTTGTTTTATTTTTTTTAACTTGTCTGCATTTTAGTTGATCAGTCTTTTCCAAAATTTTTTCTGAGTCTTGGTGTCTTGCTTAGAAGAAATTTCCAGACTTTGAGATTATAAATAAATAATGAGAGAGATGGGGTAGAGTTACTAAGACTAGAAATCCAGGCCTGAATATATCTCATGAATAGAAGTGGATTCTCTAATCTCGATCTAAGTAAATTTTATTGTTCCCAAACTCAAGAAGCTTAAGAAACTTTCTGTAGAACCTGAACACTATACCCTGAGCAGCCAGTGAGCACCATCCATCTGCAGTGCCACTGAGTGCGTCAGCAGCTCCATAGCCGCTGACTGAGGACTTTTCATTATCAGTTGCTCAGCAATTACTCAATAGGTCTGGTGATTACGTTTTTTTATTTATTTTTGGGACAGAGAGAGACAGAGCATGGATGGGGGAGGGGCAGAGAGAGAGGGAGACACAGAATTGGAAACAGGCTCCAGGCTCCGAGCCATCAGCCCAGAGCCTGATGCGGGGCTTGAACTCACGGACCGCGAGATCGGACCTGGCTGAAGTCGGACGCTTAACCGACTGCGCCACCCAGGCACCCCGAGACTGATTTTTTAAAAGGTATGCATATGATATATACAGAATTATACAAAATTTCCACATGTATTTAATTCAAAAGTGAACATTTATCTCAATTTTATGTTATACTGATGTTGTAATTCAATTATTTTTCTAGATAATTGGATGTACATTAAAATTTTTAAAAATCCAAGTACCCTCAGTTCCAGAAAAACAAAAATATTCAGAGAAAATGTAATAACTCCTTTTAAAATGGATAAAATTATCTTTGCAATTTTATTTTTTTTTTAATTTTTTTTTTTTTCAACGTTTTTTTATTTATTTTTGGGACAGAGAGAGACAGAGCATGACCGGGGGAGGGGCAGAGAGAGAGGGAGACACAGAATCGGAAACAGGCTCCAGGCTCTGAGCCATCAGCCCAGAGCCTGATGTGGGGCTCGAACTCACGGACCGCGAGATCGTGACCTGGCTGAAGTCGGACGCTTAACCGACTGCGCCACCCAGGCGCCCCTATCTTTGCAATTTTAAATAGTGAGATAAATTTATCTTAATTTTCAGCAATTTCATTATTAAGCCTATTTGTGAAAAGGATGATATATAAACATTACCAAATGAATCCACTGAAACCTCCCTCTTTTTTTTTTCTTTTAATATGAAATTTATTGTCAAATTTGTTTCCATACAACACCCAGTGTGAAACCTCTCTTGACACATTGGTAATTGAGTAACTTCTCCAAGTTGTGAATTATGAACCTTGGTCCTTAATAAGCACTTACTAGACAAAGACAAGGAAAAGCCACAGTTCAAGTTAAAACACAAGTACACCAGCTTTCGTATCTTATTCTGAGGATGGAATGAGATGGCAATGACATTTGAACGAGAGTGGCTTTGTCTAATATTATTTAACTTAAGCCATAACCTCTGGAACAAATTACTAGTCTCATTTTTCATGTGAGGAAAGTAAAGTAAAAGAATTTACTAAAGCCAGTTTTTCCAGCTGCTTTCCAAAAACCTTTACAATACTGACCCAATTACTACCTAGTTCTTTACATATGTTCTTTTTGATGGCAATCTTCATGACAGGCTGAGATTATGAGTGGATATAGATATAGAATTTGCAAAGTTCTTTTCTCTTATTCATAGAGAGTTGTACAAATATGAGAAAGAGTATGTTTTAACATTATAACATTTGACAAGTAACATTTAGATAATTTGGAGAATTATAAATGGCAATATTTAAGGACCACATTTGTATTCCAGTTGTTTTATATTTTAAGTTTTTATTCTACTTCGTTAGTTAACATGCAGTGTTATATTAGTTTCAGATGTACAATACAGTCATTCACCACTTCCATACATCACCCAGTGCTCATCCCAAGTGCACTCCTGAATCCCCACCGCCTATTTAACACATCCCCCCACCCATTTCCCCTCTGGTAACAATCAGTTTGTTCTCTATAATTAAGAATCTGTTTCTTTGTTTGTCACTCTATTTTCCCTTTGCCCATTGTGTTGTTTCTTAAATTCTACATATAAGTAAAATCATGTATTTGTCTTTCTCTGATTGACTTATTTTGGTTAGCATTATACTCTCTAACTCCATCCATGTTGTTACAAATGGCAAGACTTCATTCTCTCTTATGGCTGAATAATATTATTCCATTATATTTATATACCACATCCATTCATCAATTGGTGGACACTTGAGTTGCTTCCATAATTTGGCTGTTGTAAATAATGCTGCTATAAACATAGGGGTGCATGTGTCCTTTGGATTTAGTGTTTTTGTATTATTGGGTAAATACCCAGTAGTGTGATTGCTGGATCACAGGGAAGTTCTACTTTCAACTTTGTGAGGAATCTCCATTCTGTTTTCCACATCCACATCAGTGGCACTCATTTGCATTCCCACCAACAGTGCAAAAAGTTCCTTTTTCCACCCTTGCCAATGCTTGTTGTTTCTTGTGTGTGTGTGTGTGTGTGTGTGTGTGTGTGTGTGTTTAATTTTAGCCATTCTGACAGGTGTGAGGGGATATCTCGTAGTTTTGATTTGCATTTCCCTGATGGTAAGTGATGATGAGCAAGTGTTGTTTCCTTCGCTGTGTAGGAGCTTTTTATTTTGATGAGGTCCCAATAGTTTATTTTTGCTTTTTCTTTCCCTTGACTCAGGAGATATATCTAGAAAAAAGGTGCTATGGCCCATGTCAAAAAAGTTACCTCCTGGGGCACCTGGGTGGCTCAGTCGGTTAAGCGGCCGACTTCGGCTCAGGTCATGATCTCGAGGTCCGTGAGTTTGAGCCCCGCATCGGGCTCTGTGCTGACAGCTCAGAGCCTGAAGCCTGTTTCAGATTCTGTGTCTCCCTCTCTCTGACCCTCCCCCATTCATGCTCTGTGTCTCTCTGTCTCCAAAATAAATAAAATGTTAAAAAAAATTAAAAAAAAATTAAAAAAACAAAAAAGTTACCTCCTGTGGCCTCTTCTAGGATTTTATGGTTTCAGGTCTCACATTTAGATTTTTAATCCATTTTTGTAAAATTTTATTTATTTGTTTTGAGAGAGAGATGGAGACAGCGCACACAAGCAAGAGCAGGGGAGGGGCAGACAGAGTGGGAGACAGTGAGAATCCCAAGCAGGCTCCTCACTGTCAGCACAGAGCCCAATGCAGGACTCGAACTCACAAACCGTGAGATCATGATCTGAGCTGAAGTTGGAAGCTTAACTGACTGAGCCACCCAGACACCCCAATATTTAATCCATTTTGCACTTATTTTTGTGTATGGTGGTCCACTTTCATTTGTTTGCATGTTGCTATATTCCATGTTAAAAAAAAACTGTTCTATTTGATCCAGTATTTCCACTTCTGGAAATTTATTCTTCTAAAGGTAATTAAGATATGACAATAAAAGATCAAGATACCTATTAGATCCATTAGAGCTATATTTGGAAATTCCTAAATATACAACATTAAAAGAATTGTTAAGTAAGAAAGAGTACTTATAGAATATTGTGTAACTCTTTATAATAATTAATAAACATATTAATATAGAAATGAAATTCTGTATTGTAAGAAGTAGGATGTACAGTGACTTTTCTGCTTTGTACCATTTTGTGATCCCTCAATTTTCTCTAATGGAAATTTTTTACTTTTAAAACCAGAACTTTTAAATTTTAAGTAAAAGAAAGTAAGCTTCTCTTTTCCTTTATTTTGTAGAGTTTATAAGATGTTCAGAAATTAGAAAATAATAAAATTAACCATCTTTATTATCATTCACAGATACAAACCCTCTCTGAATTGTTATATTCAGATCATAGGCAGTGCTATTTTTCCTATAATTTGCAAATAAATCAAAAGTAATTCATCACTATAAAGTTTATTCTGGTTTAATGGTTAATTGAGAATTCTGTTTCAGAATATAATTTCTCATAGTATAGCACACTCATAATTGAAGAGATTCTTTTAAAAAAGAGTCCAAGGGAATACTCGTTAGTTTAAAACATGGATAAATGTTTTAGTAAAACTCCATTCCACCAAAATGATATATTAAGATAAATAAAAACTGTGATGACTGTGACTGGATTTGGAAATTCCACATCAGCATATTTTGTAATCCCTAACATAAACAGATATGCGCACACACACACATGCACAAATACACAGTATTCTATTTGTTTTCTTATTTGCCCATGGCACTGTCATTTTTTTTCTTTCTTAAAGGAAGACTATGTGACTCATATTTTTCTGTTTAATTTTTAATCTGTTATTTTTCTGTATTTGGAACAAAATTGTGCTACAATGTGTGAGCTTAAAATACCTGTTTGATCAGAGATCCATAAATTTCCAAATTTAGAATTAAAAAAAAATTAAAGTTTATTTATTTATTTAGAGAGAGATTCAGATTGTAACCAGGGGAGAGAAAGAGACAGAGGGAGAGAGAGAATCCTAATCTCGATCGCACAAACCATGAGATCATGACCTGAGTGGAAAAGAGGAGTCAGACGCTAAACTGACTGAGCTACCCAGGCACCCCTCAAATTTGGAAATCTTAAATCAAACATATAAGTCACTGGAAATAGCTGCAGATGTTTATGATGTCTACAAGACAGCTGTGGAATTAGGGATGTAGGTATATAGAGAAATTAGGAGATGTTTCTGACACTATTTTCAGTGCTATTTTAAATTCAAAGTCAACAATTTATTTTCAAAGGAACAGGGACACCTGGGTGGCTCAGTCGGTTAAGTGTATAACTCTTGTTTCAGCTCAGGTCATGAACTCATGGTCGTGAGTTCAAGCCCCACATCAGGCTCCTCGTTAACAGCACGGAGCCTGTTTGGAGTTCTCTTTCCCTCTCTCTCTTCCCTACCCGTGCTCGTGCTCTCTCTCAAAACAAATTAAGAAACTTTAAAAAAATAAATTAGAAGAAAATTGACTATCAACATGGGAAATTGTGGCAAATGGAATTTAAACCTCCTTTATTTTTTTTTAATGTGCAGAAACTGTTAATCAGTTTTACAGAGATATGATTGACATATGATAAAATGTATCCCTTTTAGGTGTACAGTTTTGAGAGTTTTTTCAAATGTATACTACTGATAATCCTATCATAATCAAGATATATGATATTTCCATAAGGCTACAGGTTTTCCTGTGCTCCCACCTTGTCAATCCCCCCCTGCTCCAAGCCCCATGCATGCAATGAAGTGCTTTCTGTGACTATGAAGTCTGTCTTTTCTGGAGGTTCATATAATTGAATTATACAGTACATATTCCTTTGTATTTGGCTTCTTTCCTTCAGCATAATGATGTGGGATTCATCCATGTTGTGTGTAGTTCAATCCTTTTCTTTGCTGACTGGTATTCATTTGTATGACTCTAGCAGATTTGGTTTCTCCATTTACTATTGATAGACTTTCCATTTTTTTGTCCATTATAAATAAAGCTGCTATGAATATTTACATAGAAGTTTTCTATGAATATAGCTATTTACTGTTCTTGGGAAAATTTAACTTGGGTTACAAGGAGCGTGGGTTTAACTACAGGAAAAACTGCTAAATAGGTTTGCAAACTGCTTGTATGTACCATTTTACATTACCACAAGCAATGTATGAGAGTCCAGTGACTATACATCCTGATCAACACATTTTAGCCATTCTAGTGAAGGTGTTATCATACCTCACTGTAGTTTAAATTTGCATTCCCCTGAAGACTAATGATATTGAGCACTTTTCTAAGTCCTTACTTGTAAATCTTCTTCTGTGAAATGTCTGTTAGTCTTTAACCTATTTTTAAAATGATTAGACCTTTTATTGTTGAGTCGTAAGAGTTGTTTATATATTCTAGATCTAAGTCATTTCTCAGATGTTTGTATTGTAAATATTTCCTCCCAGTTACTTGACTCCATTTTCTTAATGATATAGTGTTTAGGGTGAATTCAGTACTTGAAAATAATTTTTGTCATGTTTTGTAGTAACATTATGTGGTTTTAACACATCATTTAATTCTGACGATATGATAAGTGCTAATTCTCAAGTTAAAAATGTCATAATATTTTGTCATTGAAGTGAAAGATTCAGATATCAAATTATGTTACATATATCTAACATACTGTACCTGTTATTTTAAGCAAGAATATATCTCACTAGAAAATGTTTGTCTTCAGGCACATTCACAGTACTATGAATTCAAGGTTATCTGAAATAATGTATTCTTTTGTGCATTTATGTATCTACTAGCCTCTTTATCTTCTTTTTAATATTTTTATGTCAATTAAGTAAAATGTGCATGGATCCAAGGTAGAACTTAAATTAAAAATATTCTCAGAGTCTTGCTCTTATCCCCATTATCATATATATTTTTTTCTTGAGTGCATGTGCACGTTTGTACATGTGCATGCATGTGTGTGTACATATCTGCACAAAATAAATGAATAACTTACTTCCTCTCTTTAGAACAGAAGAATAGCATCCCACTTTTTACTATTATTTTTACCAAAACACATGTTATTTTTACCAAATAAATGCTTTTTAGTGAGTAAAGATTAGAACAATTATTTTGGAACTAAAAAAATTATAGAATTTTTATAGCAATTTATAGAATTCACCAATAACATATTTTATATCACACTTTTAATAAAAATGATCTTAAGATTCACCGTATCCTAAAGTAACTGATTCTAAAGAGACAGCAGATACTTATTTCACAAAAGAACAAAGATGATGCAATTGGAAAAGCAAAATAATAATGACAGGTAACACTTTTGAATGTTTAAATGCCACCTACTACTCTGAATAGTTTGTGTGTATAATCTCTTTGAATCCTTATAACTATCCTGTGAGGTAAATGCTATGATTAAATCCATTTTTCAGCTAAGTTAGCTGATAAGAAGTTTAGTGACCTGCAGAGTTACAGAGTAGAGCAGAATCTGAAGTCTTAACCTATAATTACATTGCTTCCAAATCAATCTAAGTTATAGGAAAAAATACAGAGAGAAATATATATGGCAATAGATTAAATATACATGGTAGTAGATTGGTAGCAAGGACCAAAAGTGAGATTCAGAATAAAATAACATCTTACAAATTTACCCAGTTTACTTTAAACCACTTTAAATCATACTTATAAGTATTTATTAAGACAACAGAAATAGCAATTAGATTGTACATAAGTATTATACATATATATTTTATAAAAGATCCACACTACTTTTTTTTAATTAGAGATGGATATAAATGTTCACCTAACCTTTTATACACTCTCTGTAGCAAGTGCCAAATAGAACCAGATGTAAGGAAACTCCATGATCAAAGTTTAAAGAAATAGAATTTTTAAATAATATACACAATAAAAGATAGAACCCAGCTGTATGCTGTTGCAAAAGAAATGAACACACAAGAATAGTTTTTTTTACACTATTATTATTATTAGCCCTGTAAAATGAGCTCCAGTATTCTACCTTAGTATTTATTTTCTTGCTAGAATTGTACCAGATGGAAGAATTCTGTATAATTGAAAACATTGATTGGTATGTCCTTCTGTTAAGATGTATTATCACCAATATAATTCTACTTTCTTTTGTATCTTAGCAAATATTATTTTTTCTTTTTATGTCATGCCATGTAACCCTTTTTCTATTGTTATTATGTCATACCATGTAACCCTTTCAAAATAGCCTTTTCATATATTCTGCACATGTCTTTTCAAAACCAAGCCACCTATGAGTCATATGTCAACAGTGAATACCAAAAAAGGATAACCCAAAATGCAGTCACATAAGCTAACCAATCTACCAAGAAACCAAGAATAGAGCAAAATGGGAAAGGCCTGCTATTAGATTCTTAAATAAGCACTTACAGAAAAGTTTGGAACAAGAAGGTTCCAGAAGCACAATAGGAATGCTGAAAGGACAAACCTTAACTTCATTTAACTGAGTCCAAAGCAATATGGGGACTTGAGTAGTCAATATAACTCAGGGGTGCAGAAAGTAGAAAAAAGGATACATATAAGAGGACCTCATGAAGCAAAAATGCAGAATCACAAATCAGCCTTTTAAAACTACAGATGCAAAAGAAGAACAAGCTTTGCATGTTCAGCAGTGTTGAAAGAATCGTTGGACATTCACCATCTTTTATATAATCCCTACGCACAAGAATAACAGCAGGCAAAGGATTCATGTATGTGTTTGTAATTATGAAAGGCTACAGAAAAGTTTATTGAGAACTTTAACCTCGAAATGGATCACTGATTTTTTTTCCCTAAGAACAGACCTATACTACACTTAACATTAGCAAACAGAAAGAAGAATCCATGTGTATTAAAGAAGCCACTTGTTATGATGAGCGCTGGGTGTTGAATGTAAGTGATGAATCCCTGAATTCTACTCCTAAAACTAATAATGCACGGTATGTTACTAACTGGAATTTAAATAAAAATTTGGAAAGAAAAAGAAGGAAGGAAGGAAGGAAGGAAGGAAGGAAGGAAGGAAGGAAAGAAGGCAGGAAGATAAAGAAAGAAAGAGAAATACAGAAAGAAAGAAATGAAGAATCCATACAATACCAATGATGGCCAGGACTCAGGTATTCAGATTTCATGGTATAAACTAACTACTTTTTTTTTTTTATTTGTTTGTACCTTGTCTTATTTTTCTTTATTCCCTTATTTAAGCAACTTCAGTATAGCTTGTATTATGTTCTTATTAAAACCTATAGAGATTCACTAAAACAATGATGAAATGCAACAAATAAAGAAAACATTAAAATCATCCATGTTACTACCAAGAAATAATTATTGTTAGTTAATAACCTTTTATACAGTCACTCGCAGATAAATTGGTACTAGATATATATAGTATGTATAAATAATTCAAATTATTCCTATTGCTAAACACAGTTTAAACATAATAGTATAGAATTAGAATTGTTGGTTTAAGAGACATTTTTGTGGTTTCCAGCACACTTTGTTGTTTTTGTTTTGTTTTGTTTTATTTGCTCTTTGATGCTATGTTATCCCCTTGCTGGAAATGCAGAAGGATGATCTTTCTGCATCCTTGGTAAACTTTTAACGATTTGCCAACATAAGACAAGTAAAATATTTTTGCTTTAGCTTCTATTTTGATTATATTTTTTCAAGTATTTATTGATTTGACAGTTTATGTTTAGTTTTTTAACATTTATTAATGTCTCTAATTTTTAAAGGTGGGACATTTATAATTTTTTGTTTTGTGTGCATTTTCAGAGACATGGGAATTTAATGGTTTGGAATAAATTAAGCGAATTATTTTTCTGTTTTTGTTTTTGTTTTTTTTTTACTTTATACTGTTTGTGATTTGTTTTTTTTTTATACACAAACAATACTAACTTTTATGTAGTCAAAACAATCAATATTTTCCTTAATGGTTTCTATTTTGTGCAGTTATTCTTAAGAAGGCTTTGAGAAATATACATATGTATACATATATAGTATATATATAATGTATCAATTTATATCATATATATATACACACAGGCACACACATACACACATACTTCTTTAAGCTCAACTACATATTTACAAACACAATATTACGATTCTTTCAACTGATTATTTAATTTTAATATATAAATCTTGGCGGATATTGAACATCACATTCTTAGTAGCTCTTATTTACTGAACACTTACATTAAACCAGATTCAAAAATGCTTTAAATTCAATTAAAACACATCATAAACCATGAATTATGTCATAAAATAACATATAACAAATAAAGAAGCACAGAATCAGATTAAATAATTTAAATAGTTAAAACAGGTTTTGACACTAGATCTATTTAATATTGTTTTGTGTAAATACTATGAAATAGTGCTTTTTAGATTGTATCAGGTATTTTTCAAAAAAAATCTGAAAATTCATGAATAAATAATTTAAATAATTCTAATGATGTGTCCCATTATTTGCTGGGTTAAGTAATTATATCTTTCTACTCTAATACTCTAATTCTTCCCATCAAACATAAGGAATTGCCTTGACTATAAGCGTAAAGTTTCAGGCGTATATTTAACACTAATCAAATAAATCTGCCAATAAGTTACTGAGTTATAAATAACTTTCCCCCATTGTGTGACAATTTATCATGAAGCAAATTAACAAAAATACTGTAAAAGTTGGAGGGCACATTTTGCATAAAGCCTATTATTCTTTACTGCATAGAGTTGGAAGCAAACAAGATTTACTAAGTTAATGACTACAGAAACATGAATGACTTTATTGATTTGACTAGAATACACCATTCTGGGAAAACCAAATCCAATTTTGATCTGCTTTCAATGCACATAGGTAATTTCAAATGAATAAATAAAAATAACTCAGTGTTAAATACTAGGAGATCACTTATTTATTACAGACCATTGATCTAATCCATTTCTCCTTTGTATCTGCAAAACACCATTTCAGTTCCTTTTACTTTTTAAAAATTTTTAAAATTTTATTATTTTTTTAATTTACATTCAAATTAGTTAGCATAGTTCATTTTAAAGTCAACATGATGTAAACCATCCACGTGGCGGGGATATGAAATAATGTGAAGCAGATGAATCCAACCCCATGGGAATTTGCAATGTGCGAAAGAGTGTTTTATTATCTATCTAGGCAATTGTGCAGATCAATGTCAGAATATCTGATTTTAAGCTCATAAAAGAAAAGCTAAGAAAACAACTTTATCCTTAACTTCTTTCTAGAGTTGCAGTAATGTCAAAATGACTTAATACATTTGATGTTTCATACTGTATGCCTACAATTGGAAAAAGCAGAGTGAGGGTTATATAAAGATAATGTTATAATGGAGAAGGCAAAAAAAGCTAAATACTTGCTTATGACCATGTGGATATTCTTTGTTAGACTTATGAGTAAGAATAAGCCAAGAAAAGCCTACAAAAGAAGCCTGCATAACACAGGAAGGAACGTCAGTTTGTAATCTACTTGATTTCTATGTCACTTCTTACCTAATGAGTAAAGAGATACAAAAAGGAAGTTTAAAAATAAGGAAGTTTCAAAAATATCTATAAGTAATCCTAAAGGGTTCATATTGTTTTTCTGATTATTCTACTGATGATTATACTGAAGTTCAAAGTCAAACAGCCAGTAAGTGACAAAATCTCAGTTCATACCTATATTTAATTTAAAAAAATGTTGCTCCACTAGGTCATAAGAACATTTACAGAAGATTCCATAAAAACAACATGGATAGACCTAGAGGGTATTTTGCTGAAATAAATCTGACTGAGAAAGGCAAATACCATATGGCTTCACTCATAATGTGGAATCTAAAACACAAAACAAATGAACAAAAAGCAGAATCTGTAAGTGCAGAGAATAAACTGATGGTTTCAGGAGTGGGGGAATGAACAAAGGAGTGAAAGGGAGTGGAAGACACAAGCTTCCAGTTATGGAATGAGTAAGCAACAGGAATAAAAGGCACAGAATAGAGAATATAATCACTGATATTATAATAGTATTATATGGTGACAGATGGCAGCTACTTTTATAGTGAGCAGAATATAACATATACTGAAGTTGAATAACTATGTTGTACACTTGAAACTAGTGTAACATTGTGTGTCAACTAAACTCAAAAAAAGTAAATAGAACTATTTGCTAACTACCTGCATGTTCCTTTAATGACATTACAATAAATGTATATAAAAGAAGCTGTGTTAAAATCTCTTAAAAGTATGTGTAAGATAAGTATGAATAACAAATTAGATTTGGCAACTTCCAAGATTTATGGTCCTTTAAATCTTGCATGAAAATATGATTTATTTAGTACTACTAAATGTAGCTGCACTATTCCCTAGAGCACTTTATTTTTTGGATGCACACAAACAAACATTAAACAATGCCTTTCTAACCTAAAACTTTAGGTAAATACAAACAAAGCACACCAAGAACTAGAATTAGGTTCTCATCATTTAACTAGAATTTTTAAAGATGTTTTAAATAAATGAATATAAAAATAATAGGGAGTGCCCAGAGTTAAAGTATTCAGCTCTTGACTTGATGTTATTCTAGATTATACTATTGATTCTTATGAAGGTCAAATTCAGGGAGGAATATACATATTATACATTAGTAAGGAAGTACAGTAAAACCTTGGATTGCGACTAACTTGTTCTGCAAGTATCCTACAAGATGAGCAAACATTTCTAATAAATTGTAACTTGATAAATGAGCAATATCTTGCAATACAAGTAGTACATGACGCTGAACATCACAAGATCACAACTGAGTCAATGGTTCTTCCCTCTCTCACTCTCTTTCTCTCACTCGCTGCAGGATTGTGGATGACTGTCTTCCATGCTCAGATGCGTGGTCTCAGGATGCGAGGTTTGGCAGAAATCAGTGATTTTTTTCAGAATGTTGGAAGGTGCCCAAAACTGGCACTAGTGTATTTTTTGTCACTTCAAAGCACCTATGGACAGTCCTTTGCTTTCCATACAAGAGTAAGCTTAGGATGCTTTGCTTCCTTCTAGGTCGGGCTGCCTGTAGATAGAGACCATTTCCTCTGCTGCCTTATTGCCAGTTACATTAAATAGAGTATATGACAAGATTTTATTAATACTGTACTGTAGTCAACATCCATTAGTGACAGTGAAAGTCATTCTACATAATAACTCTCCTCTCTCTTGTCTCCCTCCCACAAGCCATGAAGGTTTTCAAAGGCAAGTGCAGGTTAATTTGGTTATTTTTCTTTATATTTTTATTTTCTTTATTATTTTGTATTAATTACAGTATTGTAATCATTTTCATACAAATATTTTTGGGTTGGGGAATGAATCGTCTGAGTTTCCATTATTTCTTATGGGAAAATTTACTTTCATATAAAAGTGCTTTGGATTATAAGCATGTTTCCAGAACGAATTATGCTCACAAATCAACATTTATACTTATGCATAAATATTATAGAAAAATAATTCATAAATAGAATATATGTAGAATATAAAATTATAATCAAAATGCAATTTACTTTTGTCTCCCATTTTCCCTTCAAATTTTACCTAAGTGATAAATCTTTTCCTGTTCCATCAGGTGAAATTTGAGGCTTCATGACTTTTCTGTTAATTTCTTTTGGTAATCAAGGGTCCTATTGCACTTTTAGTGAAAAGGAAGGTCAAATAAGAAAAACAAAAAACATCAAGCCTAAGAGGTTGTTTAATACCTAAATGTCTGTTATAAGCAAAGACTTCTTTTCCACCTGGCCGGCAGTTGTTATTCTTTGACAACTTGAAGGAAGACTACTTGGCTCCTCTGTCTACTTCCAACTGTGTGAGAGAGGAGAAGTGGAATAAGACAGTTCTCACTGTGGTTCCTATCATGAGCTAGTTCTGGGACTGGCAAATATTCAGAATCATCTCTTTCTAGTGGAGCACCTTAAAGGTTTTTCTGAGATTCTCCTGGGTGCTCCCATCTGTAACACACTTGAGGCAGAGAGTTAAATATCTGTTTCAGACTATGGTTGGCAAATCATTTAGAAGTTCCTAGGAAGCCCTTGTACACCTCTGGCTTCTGCTTCTTGGGTTTCTTTGCCCTTGATGTGAGTGACCATATTGGCAAGGACCCAAGATGATTTCACGCTGGCACCAGCACCTTCTAGTGCACAGCCTACATCTGGTTGACAACAAAAACAATATCCTTCACTCCAACAAACTAAGAGTACTGTGAAATTCCAACCCTGAAGCAGCCATGGCATTGATTTACTCTCTTTATCCTCAGATTTTTTTCTGAGTCAGATTTCTCCCCAATTATAGTGTTCACACACACCATGTTCTTAAGTCATCCACTTAAAGCATCATCTCACAGTAGGCTTCATGTGACAAAGTTGGCAACTACCCCTTAGGGTGGACGAGGAAAGCTATCTCAAAGAAAACCTTTTTCAGGAGATTCATTCTCCTCTACATACTCTAATACAGGTTTCACATGATTTCACTAAATGGTCTGGTCTAAGGACCCAGTAACAGAACATGAATTTATAAATCCTACATTTTGATCAGCCACTTCACCCTCATATGCAGCACCTATTTATCCCAGTGGCAGGTGAAAATTTTATTTACAACACTTGGTTACACAAAAGGCTCACAACTTTAAGAAAAAATATGCTGTCCTAATGAGGACATATAAAGGAGGAAATATAAACAAAAAAATACTTTAAAAAAAAACGCTTCAAGCAAATCAAATACTTAGACCTTCAAGATGATTTGGATATAAATATCCATAGAGAGAGTGTATTTATAAAATGTATGTATATACTTTAAATACAAGATGTCTGTAGTGAAAATTATGATTCAAAGAATCAGATTGTAAGGGCAGCACAGGGCATGGTCCTGGGTGGAGGCTGGTGGAGTTTGAGGGCACACTGGGCCTGACTTCGGCATCAACAGAAAAAAAAATCAAATTGTGTAAAATCTGCATCAGTGCATTCTAATGTGCTTATTTTGGCATAAAAAAAGTTTTAAAATGTAATTGGCCAAAATATTAACTTTCAAGTTCTAAGCTACCTTGGTAATATCGCAAACACTGCAAAGATCAAAATCACACATACGTTATTTTCTTGAAATGCTACTTCTCACAAGGCTTGGCAGCTGGTCTAGGTAGAAAGAAGACACCAAGTGACAGTGGTTGGGTCTAATGAATGTAATTTTATGGGAATAATGAGAAAAGAACAAACTAAGCAGAAGTGAAGTAAGAACCACTACCACTCCCTTTCCAGCTTTTCATTCTCTTTGGATTTTTTTTTTTTTGCCAAGGAAGCAAAATAATTGTTGTTTTAATCTTACTCTAAAGTTTTAACTAAAAGTGGCTATTTTTATTCTTCCCTCTGTAACAGTCTCCGAAACATTGTGGATATCACTGATTCACAGCTTTACTATCTCTCTCTTTCTCTTTTTATGGATGAACACAGACACACATCTCCTTGTGCTAACTCTGTTTATAGCTTTAATAAATGTCTACAAACTACAATCCCTAGATAAATCTGTATCCTGTTATTTTATCAGTAGACTAATTCTGAAGCAAAAGGATAGTCCAGAGAGCCAGCTAGAATGGTGTCCAAATGATTGACCTGCTAGTGAGCAGGTGGTTACAGAGGTATCATCAGTTTAATCAGGGCGGAGGTAAATGAAGCCAGAGGTGGTATAATAGCAATTATTCCAGCTATGATATTAGTGAGCAGTTTACTATATATTTTACTTATAATTAGTCACTTAGTCATACAACCTAACAAGGTTTTTAGCTCTTAGCAGGAAAAAAAAAAGTATGTATTTTCATAGAGCCAGCTCAGTATACTTTCATTTATTCAACAATTCAACAAATATTCATTGACCACTAATTTTTGCCAGGTCCTTTCGTAGGCCCTAAGAATGTAACACTAAGGTATATGAGATAATACCCACTTTCATATAACTTTTATTTATTGAATAAATAAATGGTAGAGATGAGAACTAATATTTATTGGAAATTTGATAAATATACTGTGCATTTAACATTCACCACATGTTTTTGGTATGTCTACTAAATGCTAGGTATGTATGTATGTTTATAAGAGCATATTTATGAGGTTAAGGGTCTGTGGTCTAAAGCTAATCTGCTGCTGTTAAAATCTTAGTGCCGGTGCAACCACTGTGGGAAACACCGTGGGAAATTTTGGAGGCTCCCCCAAAAATTAAACACAGAGCTACCATACAACCTAGCAATTCCATTTTTGAGTATTTATCCAAAGAAAATAAAAACACCAATTCAAAGAGATATATGCACCCCTCTGTTCACTCCAGTATTATTTACAAGAGCCAAGATACGTAAATTACCTAAGAGTCTGTTGATAGATGAATGTAGAAAGAAAACTGTATATAAAATCTTGCCTTTGTGGATGGAACTAAAGGGTATTATGATAAGTGAAATAAGTCATACAGAGAAAGACAAATACCATATTATTTCACTTAAATGAGGTAACTAAAAAACGAAACAGATGAGCAAACAAAACAAGCAAAAATGAACTCATAAGTACAGGAAACAAACTTGTTTATCAGACAGGGGATGGATGGAGGAGGAGAAAAATAGGTTAAGGGGATTAAAATGTACAAACTTCCAGTTACAAAATAAATAATCATGGGAATATAGGGTACAGCACAGAGAATATAATAATATTGTATTAACTTTGTATGGTGTCAGAAGAAAACTGGACTTATTGTGGGAATCATTTCAGAATGTATAAATATTGAATCACCATGATATACACTGGAAACTTTTAGGATATTGAATATCAATTAAATTTCAATTAAAAATCCTAGTGCCTTTGCTTCCTTTCTAACTTAAGCAAGTTTAACCTCTCTATGCCTAGTTTTTTACTTGTAAAATTGGAATAACTATATTAATGTCCTGGATTTACTATCAGGACTAAAAGATATAACACCTGTAAAGATCTTAGAATATGTCAAGTAATATTAAATTCTTGTCATGATTTAACCTATAGGAATTTTTTTAAGTACATGCTTATAACACCTATCTTAAAAGAGATGTCTATGAAATGTGAGTTAGAGGATTCAAGAAAGTTGTAGGACACGCAACCAAAGTCCATATTTTTTTGCATTTGTTAAAAAAATTGGTTCTGAAGCAATTCCTGCTATTCTGCTGATTAATAGCATTTCTTGATTCTAGATACCCAATTAGGGATAGATGAGTATTTATAGATATATGGATACTTGACAGATTGGTTGATAGATAGATATAGAAAGATTCATAGTTGAATTTCTCTTTTCTTAAACTCTTCCCCATCTACAGTGTTCTATTTTTCTTAGAATGAATTTAAAAATTATGTTAAAACATATTATATGGAACATATACTATCTTAATTTTTTCATTTTCTTAAATGTACCGGATTAATTGCATAATGTATTATTATAGTATATATTACATAATATATTATTCTGATCCATTGTCTCCAAACTTCCCTGGTATCAAGTGTGAAGTCTAATGCCAGAAAGAGAAAGTAACAAATTGTATCAATGTTTTTGGTTTAAACAATCAAGGGAAGAATAGAGTTGACAGTTATTGAGATGAAGAAGAAATTCAGGGAGAACAAGTTTGGGGGAATGACTAGAGGTTTGTTTTTGTTTGGGCATGTGATAAGTTTGATGTATCTATCAGATATTTACATGGAAATGTAAAGTCAGCAGCTGGATATCTGAACCCAGAATTCATGGGAGAGATTAAGCAGGATATATTTGAGATTTACAGGCCTACAGGTAAAAGTTAAAGCTATGAGACCAGGTGAGATGAGTTAATGAGAGAATAATGATAGGAAAGAGTTGTTTCAAGGACTGAATCCTGTGTCATATCAACCTTTGAAGATTTGAGATGAGAAAGAGAGGTCTGGGGAAGAAGTGGGTTGAGGAAAACCAGGTTATTGTAGATTAAAAGCCAGGTGAGTAAAGATTTCCAAGCACTTTATTAAATGTTGTCTATAAATTAACTGTGAGGACAGAGACTTGACCACTAGATTTATCAACACAATAATTATTAGTCTCTTCATGAAGATCAGTTTGGTTAAAGTGCAGAAATGGGGTGTGTATAAAAAGTCTAATTAGAATAGATTTAGGAGACAATGGTAGGAGGGAACTGGGGAAATAACCATACTAGATAATTCTTTCAAGGGTGTTGATGTTAAGAACAGAAAAATGTGTCCTGTAGATTCTTGTTTGACAGGCTCTTCCCATTCCCTGCTTTCACATCTAATCATGCCTTGCATTCACCAGGCCTTCACGAAAGGAAGTTGATACCATTTCTCTTGTTCTCCTAATCCCCATTTCATCACAATGAATAATCAAGATCTCAGTTATACCTTGCTCTTCTTAGGTACCCACAGAAGTAAACATTTTAGAAAAAAAAAATAATTGAAAAGTTTGAATTATGAATCTATTTAGAAGATTTACAAATTATTTGTTCTAAACTACTGATTCTCAATAACTTTCCCATCACGATACACACATATAGAAGAAGCAATTTATACATCACACTTAGGAACCACTTTTCATCCATGTGAAGAAACAAAATAGAAAAGTTGGTAATTTATTAGAAAAAGAAAAGCAAATGATCTCCAATAGATTCTGATTAGTAATAAATTAGTTCCTTTCTACTTTACAGTTAGTCACAAACTAAGTATGTATTGACAGAACTTGAGAACTGCTTTTATTTGTGATTACATTGAGAGGTTAGGAAAATGCAATCTGGAGGGATAAAGCAACCCACTGAAGCTGCTTAGCTCTGCAAGCAAATAGCTTTGACTAGGACTCTGTTCTCCTAGAGGACAGATTGAAGAAATTGCAGGTAGGCAAATCTTGAAGGAAATGAAATGAGATTGGCAGTTGTTTCCTGATTGGAAACTTGTTTTTCTCAGAGGGAACCAGAAGCCAAATCTCTTTAAGGCAAAAAGGTGTGTGTGTGTGTGTGTGTGTGTGTGTGTGTGTGTGTGCGCGCGCGCGGGCGCGCACACACGCATGCCTTCTGGGGTCTTAACCTTTATAAAATAATGAACAAAAAAGGAAATTGGGCCAAAGTTGCTTGCTGTACTGTGCCAGAAATGTCAGAAGGTAATATAATTGCATACAGTTTTTTTTAAATCCCAAGGGAGGATTCAATGTAAAACTATAGTATTTTACAGTTCAGTAATAGAGCCGTCTAACTTTCAAAGGACTTTCACAGAAGTTATCTTATTTGATGACTGTAGCAAAATGAAACAGGCAAATTTTTATATTTCCATTTTACTAATGAGGAAATGAGACACAAACAAAATACATTTTACAAAATGACAAAACTAGCAAATTGTACACCTGGGATTGAACCCAGTTTCCCTGATAAGTCTAACACTGTTTTCACTAAATATAAGGCTGTAAATCATAACTGAGAAATGGAAGACTGCCAAGAGATTACAGGATTTACAAATGACACTATGTCTAAAATTTAATTATGCTAAAAACCTGTAGCTATTGATCTTACCAACAAACTCAAATGATGTATCGATTAAAGTTACTGTGCCCTTTCATGTTCCTCTCTGGAAGACAGGCTATGGGTGTGTGAGTAGTTAACAAGGTCCAATGTAGGTCTAGTGTATTAATAACTAGAATTGAAAGATTTCTCTGCCACCCACGTCCACACTATTTTACAATTTAATAGCTGCATAGCTTTGGATGCATTAACTAATACTGACTTAATTCTTTTAATCTTTAAATTAGAGAAAGTTTTATCTAACTACAAAATATGGGTGTAAATAATAAGGATTAAATATTGAGAGTAAAATGTTACAAATGTTCATTACATATATGTGTTTCAATTTGGATCCTTGCCCATGCTATAACAGTCATACAGATTTAATCTTAAATAGCATATTTTGAAAACTCTTTCCTAGTTCAGTCACATAAATGGTAAATGAATTTAAAAGAATAGTATGTACAACAGTAGAAGCTTTAAATTGAGAATCTGAAAAGTTAATATAGAAGAAACAAACTTTCAAAGCAGGAAAAAAAAGACAAACCAAATATTTCTAACATTAAAATACCTTAAGTCATAAAGGGAAGAAAATCATATCATGTGAAATAAGTGATTTCATCTTATTAATGTTTTCTTCTGACACCTTCAGTCAGAATTCCCCAAAATTTAAAGAGACAATAAAAATACGTACAGCTACATCTCAATTATACTTTTCTCATGATTTGCACAGAAAATCTAAATTATTTACCAAGATCCTGGTCACCCTGGATTCCTCACTTTTAATCACAGATCCCATCTAATTGTCAGCACATCCTGTCAGCTATAACTTCAAAGTACATCTATCTATAGCAGGGTCATTCCCACCTCACCACCTCTGCTGCTAATAATCGCTTCCAAGACACCATCACCTCTCAGCCTCCTGTGTGCTCTTCCTGTTACAAACTCAACTCCCAACTCTCAGAGCCTTACTTCTCTGTGAGCCCCGTCCCCTCCCCGACTCTTTATTTGAAACTGCAGCACCACATTCACCTAATCTCTGCTTTAATTTTGTCCCAAAACCATTAGTACCATATTTATATATTTATTTCCTTCTCTGTGTAGGATGTAAAATACTGTGAGGCAAGGGATTTATGTCTTTTTTTTTTAAAGTTTGTTTATTTCTGAGAGACAGAGAGCAAGCATGAGTGGAGGAGGGGCAGAGAGAGAGAGAGGGACAGAGGCTATGAGGCAGGCTCTGCGCTGACAGCAGAGAGCCTGATGCAGGCTCCAACTCACCAGCCCAGAGATCATGACCTTGCTGAAGTCAGACGCTTAACCATCTGAGCCACACAGGCGCCCCTTATGTCTATTTTTCAGTTCCTGTATCCCCACAGCATGGATTAGCACTTGTTCAGCAGCACATAATCAGTAAGGATTTTGGGGAACACATTGCTCTTTTTAAATAACTTGAAAGGAAACAAATTTATGTAATAATGTAGATCTTTACACATTTAATTGTTCATTTTCCTGATGCACTTTCATATGAAAGTGTTCTATCATTAAGTGTTTTGTGGGAATATTTTTAAAGAAGGCCTCTACTGGAAAAAAAAGATTTTTAAGTAAATTCTCTCAATATGTATACCATGTTTATATTTTTGTTCTTTATGAGACAGTATTAGCTTGAGATGTTAGATAACAACTTTTTATTTCTGCATTACTTGGACGTTAGAGGCATTTTTATCTTTTCTCAATGCTGTATATTAGTAATACACTAATAAACACTATCGAACTATAAATAAGTTGATGTACAATTAGCTGTGGGGACATATCAAAAGGTAAATGTTGATGAATCAATGTTCCAACCTTAGGGCATAAATAATATTTCATAGAGGCTGCATGTTTTCATTAGTGATAGATTAAATATCATATCCATTTGAGTTTCAGAGCTAGAAGCAAATGGTTGGCAGAAAACATGTTCAAAATTCAAATTGGTCTTTGTTATCTGGAAAAAAGATCATAAATAAATACAATGGAATTAAGTTACAATGTCACTGTAATACATCTTGGGGGAGGGGGAACAGAACCAAAGAGGACAGAAATACAATTCAAGAAAAGCAAAAGTAGTTTAATCTATACTTAGCCACTACCCTAAAAACAGAATAGAATACAAAAATGAGCAAACCATAGCACCTGTCCTCAACAACTACTTCTCCATTGCAAGGATGCAGAAATAAACAATAAAGTGCAAAATGTCCTTAAATAAAATAAATAAAATAAACATTCAAAATGTCCTTAAGGGCTGAAATAGAGAAATACAAACAATGGGAACACAGGGAAAAAACAATTATGAATGAGATGAGTAATATATGAACCTCCTCTTAGCTCCAACACAAATAGCCATTACCTTATCTTTTGGACATCTTTATTCTAAACTACCAGGAGAAGCAGGTTGTCTCCATTAAGCCAAAGTATCGGATAGGTACTGTCCAACTCTGCTGCAGTTAGCAATGGGTAAGGAAGGGAAAAAAAATAACACAAAATATACAGACATATATAACTTAGAGAGGTAAGTTCTTGAAGTGGATGGTGGGCAATTCTCCTAGAGCAAAGCAGACCCTAAGAATACTGCAGTTTGAAAAAGTGCTTCTAAATATTATGAATGCTGAAGAGAGGGGGTATAAGGAAGTGAAATAATTAAAGTCACTTGCTTGTTTTTTCTCCTTTAATAAACACTTTAAAAATCTGAATTTATTACATTTATTGTGGTATAATGGATGTACAATATTATATCTGTTTCAGGTGTATAGCACCTCATTCAGTATCTGTATGCACTATGAAATGGTCACCACAATAAGTCGAGTTACTACCTGTTACCTTACAAAGTTAATATAAAGTTAATACAAGGATAATATAATATAACTGACTGGACATTGACTCCCAATGACTTATTTATTTTATAACTGGATGTTTGTACTATTTAATCCTCTTTACCAATGTTTTCCCCCTGTCCAACCCCCTCCCCTCTGGCAACCACCAATCTGTTCTCTGTATTTATGAGTCTGTGTTTGTTTTGTTCTGTTTGTTGTTGTGTTTTTTGCTTTTGTTTTTGTTTTTTGTTTTTGTTTTTGTTTTAGATTTCACATATAAATGAAAATATATGATAGTTGACTTTCTCCATCTGGCATTTCGCTTAGTGTAATATCTTTAAGGACCATGTATATTGTTGTAAATGGCAAGACTTCATTTATTTTTATTAGTTTTATTATTATTTTCTTTATTTCACATTTTCTTTATTTATTCACCCTTTGATGGGCATAGGTTGCTTCCATATGTTAGCTATTGTACAAAATGCTACAATGAGCATATGGATGTATATATTTTTTTAGGGTTTTTGTTTTCTTTCAATAAATACCCAGAAGCAGACTAGCTGGATCAAGAAGTAGCTGTATTTTAATTTTTGAGGAACCTTCATACTGTTTTCCATAGTGGCTGCACCAACTTACATTCCCACAAACAGTGCATGACAGTCCCCCTTTCTCCACCCCACCAGCATTCTATTTCTTGTTTTTATGTTTTTGTTTATTGTCATTGTTTTGTTTTACAATAGCCATTCTGACAGGTGTAAGATGATATCTCAATGTGGTTTTGATTTTCATTTGCCTGATGAGTAGTAATGTTGCGCATCTTTTCATGTATCTGTTGGTCATCTGCAAGTCTTCTTTGGAAAAATGTACATGAAATCTGGCCACTTTTAAATTCAATCGTTTGATTTTTACTATTGAGTTTATTTAAATTTATTGTGGATATTAAACCCCTTATCAGGTATATAGTTTGCAATATCTTCTCCCATTCAGTAGGTCACCTTTTCATTTTGGTGTTGATTTCCTTCACTTTGTGCAAAAGGCTTTTAGTTTCATGTAGTTTCATGTAGTTTATTTTTGTTCTTGTTTTCCTTGCTTTTGGAGTCAGATCCAAAACACACACACACACACACACACACACACACACACACACACACACACACACAAAACGTTACTGAGACCAAAGTCAAGGAGTTTACTGCCTATGTTATTTTCTAGAAGGTTCATGGTTTCAGGTCTTACATTCAAATATTTAATCAATTTTATATGATGTAACACAGTGGTCCAGTTTCATTTTTTTGCACATAACTGTCCAGTTGTCTCAACATCATTTATTAAAGAGACTGTCCTTTCCCCATTTTATATTATTGCCTCCATTGGTATAAATTAATTGCCTATATATAATCATGAGTTTACTTCTGAGCTATCTATTCTACTCCATTGATCTATGTGTCTGTTTTTAGGATAATTCCATACTGTTTCTATTACTATATAGCTTTATAATATAGTTTTAAAGCAGGGGGCATGATACCTCTGGCTGGCCTCTTCTTTCTTAAATTGTTTTGGCTATTTGGGTCATCTGTGGTCCCATACAAATGTTAGAATTAGTAAAAAAAAAAAAGTGAAAAATATACTGAAATTTTGATAGGGAAGAGTATGGGACCTATAGATTGCTTTTAGTAGTATGGACATTTTAACCATATTTATTCATATTTAATCCATGAGCATGGAATAGTTTTCCACTTATTTGTCTTTACTTTCTCTCATTTATGTCTTATAGATTTCAGTATACAGGCCTTTCACCTACTTGGTTAAATTTATTACTAGGTATTTTATTTTTTTATATATAAGTGTAAATGGGACCGTTTTCTTGACTTCTCTGATAGCTCCATTATTAGAAACACAATAGATTTATTTTTATATATTAATTTGTATCATGCAACTTAACTGAATTAATTGATCATTTGTTTTAATTTTTAGTGGAGTCTTTGGAGCTTTCTACATGTAACTAGCATGTTATCTGAAAATAGTCAGTTTTACTTCTTCTATTTCAATTTGGATGGCCTTCCTTTCTTCCTTCAATTCTTTGGCGTAATTGTTATAAGTAGGATTTCCAATCCTATGTTGAATAAAAGTGGCATGAATGGGCATCCTCATCTCATTCTTGATCTTAGAGAAAAAGCTTTCATCTCCTCATTATCAACTATAATATTAGCTGTGGGTTTGTCATACATGGTTTTTATTATGTTAAAGTTATGTTCCCTCCTTACCCACCTTGTTGAGAGTCTTTATCATTAATGAATATGGAATTCTGTCAGATTTTTCTGCATCTATTAAGATGATATTATTTTTATCCTTCATTTTTTAATGTGGTATAACACGATTTGCATTTGATTTGTGGATGTTAAACCATCCTTGCATCTCTTGAAATAAAACCTACTTAATCATGATGTATGATCCTTTTAATGTATTATTAAATTTGATCTCCTAATATATGGGTGAGGATTTTTACATCTATGTTCATCAGGAATATTGGCCCATAATTTTCCTGTCTGTCGTGTCCTTGTCTGGCTTGGGTATTAGGGTAGTGTTGGCCTCATAAAATGAATTTGGAATCTTTTGCTTCTCCTCAATGTTTTGGAAAAGTTTGAGAGGGATAGGTGTTAAATCTTTTTGAATGCTTGGTAAAATTCCCAATTAGACTACTGGGTCTTAGACTTTTGTCTGTTAGGAGGTTTTTGATTAGAGATTCAATTTCCTTACTAGTAACCAGTATATTCACATTTCCTATTGGAAATAGAAAGATTGCAAATTTCTAGAAATTTATCTATTTCTTCTAACTTGTCCAGTTTGTTGGCATATTATTGTTCATAGTAGTCTCTTATGATCCTTTGTTTTTCTATGGTATCTGCTACACCATCTATTCTTTCATTTCTGACTTTATTTATTTGAGTCTTTTCTTTTTCCCTTCACAAATCTAACTAAAGATTTGTGAATTATGTTATCACTTCAAAGAAGCAACTCTTATTTTCATTGAGCTCCCCTATTGTCTTTTTAGTTTATATTTAATTTATTTTCACTCTGATCTTTACTATTTCCGTTCTTCTATTAACTTGAGGCTTCAACCATTCTTTTTCTAGTTCCTTCAGGTGTAAGGTTAAGTTGTTTCTTTGAGGTTTCTCTTGTTTCCTGTGGTGGGCCTGTACTGCTATGAAATGAACTTCCCTTTTAGAACTGCTTTTGCTGCACCGTATAGGTTTTGGTATGCTTTATTTCTGTTTTCATTTGTCTCTGGGTATTACTTTTTAATTTATCTTTTTATTTGTTCTGTCATACAGTAGTTGTTCAGTCACATGTTGTTTAATTACCAAGTATTTGTATTATTTTTCCAGTTTTCTTCTTGCAATTTATTCCTAGTTTTATGCCACCATAGTCAGAAAAAAATGCCTGATATGATTTAAAATTCTTGAATTTATTGAGATTTGTTTGTGGCCTAACATATGAACTATCCTGGAAAATGTTCTATAAGCACTTAGGAAGTATGTATAACCTGCTTCTGGATGGAATGCTCTGTATATATCTATTAAGTCCACCTAATCTAATGTGTCATTTAAGGCCAATGTTTCCTTACTGATTTTCTGCCTGGATGATCTTTTTATTAATGTAAGTGGGGTGTTCAAATCTCCTATTCTTATTAAATCGCTGTCAATTTCTCTCTTTAGGACTATTAAGGTTTGCCTTATATATTTGGCTGTTTCTACATTGGGTGCATAAATATTTATAAATGTTACATGGTCTTGTTGGATTGACCTCTTTATCATTATGTAGTGCCTCTATTTGTCTTTGATTCCAGTCTCCATTTAAATTTTTTGTTAATGTTTATTTTTGAGACAGAGACAGAGCATGAGCAGGGGAGGGGCAGAGAGAGGGACACGCAGATTCCAAAACAGGCTCCAGGCTCTGAGCTGTCAGTACAGAGCCCACGCGGGGCTCAAACCCATGAACTGTGAGATCATGATCTGAGCTGAAGTCAGACACTTAACCAACTGAGCCACCCAGACACCCCTACAGTCTCCATTTTAAAGTCTATTTTGTCTGATGTTAGTATGGCCACATCAACTTTCTTTCTATTTCTATTTGCATGTAATATCTTTTTTCCATCTCTTCACTTTTATTCCTGTGTCCTTCTTAAGTAAGCTTCTGGTGGCAGTGTATACAGAAATATCTTTTATTTATTGTTTTGTTTTCTTGTTATCAGCTCAGCACTATATGTACTTTGATTGGAGAATTTAACCCATTTACTTTTAAAATAATTATTGATACGTATGCACTTAGTGTCATTTTGTTAATTGTTTTCTGGTTGTTTTGGTAATTCTTCCCTGTCTCTTTCTTCTATTTTGTTATTATTCCCTGTGGTTTGATGTTTTTTTTAGTGTTATGTTTAGATTCCTTTCTCATTTTCTTTTGTGTATTTAATGTTTTTGCTTTGTGTTTACCATGAGATTTACATATATCAACCTATGTATGTAATAGCCTATTTTAAATTAACAAAAACTTAAACACATTCCAAAATTCTACATTTTTACTCCCTCCCACCATTGTTTTTGGTGTCACTTTTTACACTTCATATTTTATGCATCTCTGAAGCAACTATTGTAGCTTTTTAAAAAAAAATTGATGTTTATTCTTGAGAGAGAGAGAGAGAGAGAGAGCAAGTGAGCGAGTGAGAATGGGCAGGGGAGGGGCAGATAGAGTGAGGGGGAGAGACAGAGAGAGACACAGAATCTGAAGCAGGCTCCAGGCTGTCAGCACAGAGCCTGATGCAAGGCTCAAACTCATGAACCATAAGATCATCACCCGAGCTGAAGTCGAATGCTTAACTGACTGATTCATACAAGCTTTAAGTGATTAATCCACTAATATTAATATATATTTATCTCTTACAGTGAGATTTTACTTTAATATGTTTTCTTGCTATTAATTAGTGCCATTTCTTTTCAGTTTAAATAAGCCTCTTTAATATTTCTTTTCAGGTCAGCTTAGTGATGAACTCTTTTAGCTATTACTTTTCCAGAAAACTATTTTTCTCTCCTTGAAATATGAATGATAACCTTGCCAGGCAGAATATCTTTGGCTGAAAGTTTTTGTTGTTGTTGTTGTTGTTGTTGTTGTTGTTTTCCTCCCAGTATTTTGAATATATTACACCACTCCCTCTGACTTGCAAGTTTGTGCTGAGAAATCTGTTGATTGCCTTATGTGCTTTCCTGTGTATGTAACAATTTGTTTTTCTCTTCCTGCCTGTAAGATTCTATCTTCTTTAATCTAATTATAGTGTGTCTTGGTGTGGCTTTCTTTGGGTTCATACTTTTTGAAGCTCTCTGGTCTTCCTGGACCTGCATATCTATTTTCTTTCCTAGTTTAGAGGTTTTCACTCATCATGTCTTCAAATATATTTATTGCCCCTCTTTCACTCTCTTCTTCTGAGACTCCCCCCACCCCACCTCTGCCCCATAATGTGAATGTTATTCCACTTGATGCTGCCCTAGAAGTCTGTTACGTTCATATTTTTACATTATTTTTCCTTTTTAAAAATTTTTTGCTGTTCTGTCTGGGTCAGTTCCATTGATTTAACTTCCAGCTTTCTGATCCATTCTTCTACTTCACCAGTCTGCTGTTGAACCCCTCTAGTACATTTGCCAGTTCAGTTATTGTATTCTTCAGTTCTGTGACCTCTGTTTGGTACTTCCTTGTTCTCTATCTCTAAGTTGAAGTTCTCACTGTTTTCATCCATTCTTCTTTCAAGTTCATTTAACACCTTTAGCACCATAATTTCCAATTCTCTATCAGGTAGATTACTTACATCTGTATCATTTAAGTCTTTTTCTGAAGTTTTGTCTTGTTCTTCCATTTGGAAGATATTTCTGTGTTTTCTCATTTTGCTTGACTCTCTGTGTTTGTTTCTATATATTAGGCAAAACGCTACCCCTCTCAGTCTTCTAGGAGTGGCTTTGTGTAGGTGGTGATCTTTCTCTTTGAACCATGACCTAGCTTTTGGTTTTCTCTTGAACTTTTGTGATGGTCTAAACTGAATGATTTATTCTGGAAATGGCCTTCATGGTTGAGGATGTGCCAAGACCTGTCAGTGATCAACGTACAGGAATCTCATTTGGCACCTAGTTTCAGGTAGGCTAGAAGCCAGATGCTAAGGCAGTAGCTTTTAAAGTATGCAAATATGTACAGTTTTATGGGCCACAATTGTAATGCCTGCTGGCCTCAAGACCAGGAGATCTGCAGGTGCCCCCTGGGTGACAGAGGCAAAAATCGGGGTTCCAGATAAGTGCACAAACTCCCTTCTGGGAAGTCTCCTCAAGTGGTAGCAAGGTCAAGGAGGTGCTCAAGGATGGTGTCACTCTGTGTATGTACCTGAGAGTGCCTCCTTAGCCTCTATGTGTGGGAAACCTGAAGCCCACCCCTTCAGCTGCAACTCTAAGCTAATAGGTCTTTTTCACGAGCTGAAATATATTTCAACCTTCTGTTTGTGCACTGCCCTGGGCAGGGAGGTAGAGGGAGGCCTGCCAAGAACTGTCTTTCCTATTGTTATAGTCCCATAGAGTTATGTAAAACCAGCCCTCTTGGCCACCAGCAAGTCACCCTCAAGGCATGCTCACCAGCTTTAGAAAGACAGTGAAAAAGCTCTGCTCAAGGCCATCAATAATGCAGGGGGAAAGTGCTTTGTCTACTCACACATGACAGTTGTAGACTGGGAGCAAGCGAACGCTATGAATGCTTTTGCTTGTCAGTCCAGCCAGGGACTGAGGAAGTATTGAAACCATCCATACCTCTGGCTTCAACAACTGCAGTGAACACTCACCACCTTTCTTCCCAGCAAGGAAGCAGGAGGGTGCTGAATCCAAGCTCACTTGCCCATGCCAGCAAGCTCTGTAGAGAGTACAACAATGGCATACATCACTGTCTCCCAGGAATGTCTCAACTTCCCCACTCCTATTCCTTCAGCCAGTGCCCCTAAGTCAGCAAATGAATACCCCTTACATATAGTCTAGGTTTTTCTAAAACTTCTGTTTCTTTGCTGGGTCTTAGGGCCAGCAAGACCACATGTGAGTCCTCTGAGAGGGGAGTCTGTTTCCTACAACACTTTGGAACAGTTGGATATCAGCCTCGTTGGTTTTCTAAGCAGATATTCTGGAAGCTTATTTCTCCAGTGCAGATCTCAGGTGCCAAAGTGCCTAATGTGATGCACTGACCCCATGATTCTGTGGGAGAAGCACCTATTTGGTGAGATTCCTCCCTTTATGTCTTGCAGCACCCAGGGTAGATTGTTGTTGTTGTTGCTGTTGTTGTTGTTTGTATTTTAAAAGGACTGTGGCTCTGCTTTTCCTACCAATCTCTTTTATCCTTTTTGTGGAGAGTGGTTCATCTCATCTAGCTTTCAGATCTTTTTCATTGGGAAATGATCCATATAAAGCAGTAGATTTGGTATATGTGTGGGAGGAGAAGAATTCAGAATCTTCCTACACTGCCATCGTGGACCCCTCACCTGTATTCATTACTGATTCAAACAATATGGTTCTGCTGCCCACATACACTATCTCAGACTCCTAAGGAAAATATCAGGCCTTGATGATGGAAAGATGTGTTTGAGTCAGGAAGAATGTTGGGGAAGAAAAACAAATTATAAATTCAAAAGATTTATTTGAAACTTGAAAAGAACCTCTGTTCTGTAATTGGGCTAATTACCCAATAAGAAGTTCGATGGGGAAGATTGCTGGTTTTGATGGAAAGCTCCTTGTTTTCTATACAAGTAGATTTCACTTGAAATAAAGCGGTATTTTTTCCTCTAAGATCAAAAAAATTCAAGAGACATGAACACTATCTTGTCGAGCCAACAGAAAATAGAGCAAGTAGAAAATGTTAAACAAGTGTTTCTGACATAAAGATCTGGAACCTATGAGGGAGAGAAAGTACCAGTTTCAAGTATCTATTTCAATGCTTCTGTTAGTCTCAGGTAAGACACTTAGAAATCTGAGCTGAGATGGCCTGCTATTCTGCTCAATTATGAGAAAATACCTAAATAACATCTCAATGTCCCTACCAGAACTTGAAGGAAAATTAAATATATCAAATAAATTAACCGGGCAACAACTTATTCTTACTATTATTTTCATTTTTCAATTTATAATAGAAACTTTCCTTTAATGGTTCCCCAAAAACCTTATAATTGCATTTTCCATAAGTCGTTTGAAGATGTTTATGTGTGGACATTTAACAAGTCACTAGGGAGTTTGTGGATGAGAAAAAGCACAACCTTAACAGTAAGCCTATGTTTTTATAAGGAATGCCTGCTGTTTTAAGGTCATAAGCTGTGAAGCTGTGGTTAGTGAAAAAATTAGTCATGAAAACACAGCATAGCACAGCAGGGATTTATTATGCATGAACCAATTCCATTTTTTGTTTATTTGAAATAAGCTAGATTGTGAAAGTGTTGAAATCTCCTCATGGCACATAACTTTAGGGGAGTGCCCCTCTCTCCTCAACACACCATGCTGATTAAGGCTATTCAGAAGATATGATGTCGTCCAAAACTAAAAGTAAAACAAGGATTTCAACACATGGGACATTCCAAATGTGAAAACATGAAAGTTACCACACCCGTAACTAAAAATTCAGTTTATCATTTCAGAAAATCATGACACACGTACATCTGAGTTTTAATATTAAAGTGGATATGGTTTCTACAACATGAGTGCAAATGCTGAATTTGGTACAAATTACAAGTCCTAAATGGGAGAACTTATAAAACTTGCTCAGTACTCCTTGGAGAAATTATTGTGAAGTTCTTAAGAAAAGATTTATACATTTTTTTAACAATTTTTTTTAATTTTTTTTAACGTTTATTTAGTTTTAAGACAGAGAGAGACAGAGCATGAACGGGGGAGGGTCAGAGAGAGAGAGAGAGACACAGAATCTGAAACAGGCTCCAGGCTCTGAGCGGTCAGCACAGAGCCTGATGCGGGGCTTGAACTCATGGACTGCGAGATCATGACCTGAGCCGAAGTCGGACGCTTAACCGACTGAGCCACCCAGGCGCCCCAAGGAAGGATTTATACATTTTTAAACAACCTTCATATCACTGTCTTTAATTTGTAGTTAATTTGTTTTCTCCTTCTACACTATCCATGGCTCAAGCACCGATCTCCTTTTCCTGAAGGTACCTGTGCATCTCTGCATTTTTACTTCAATACTACCCCAAGATACTCAAAGAACGAACATCTTCCTTTAGAGTAAGGATTTGGTATCACATAACCATCTCAAATCATAGCTCTATTTGGTATTCTGTGTAAGGAATTACTTCTCAACTGTAACTAATATAAGAACATTGAAAGTCACCTATCTTTTACATTAGAGTGAGTGTGTTTTAACAAATAGCCCCCTCCCCCTAATTACCCTCTCACCTAGGGGTTATCTTTGTTGTTGTTTTTGAATGCAGGGATTATTCTAAAGGTTCTTTTTTTAATTTTATAGAGTTCAATTCCTATAAAGATGGTAGCATTAAAAGAAGAACACATTGTGAGAATTTTATATGAATCTCTTCCTTTGAATTAAGGCCAGTGTCCCATAAGGACCTGCAAAGACTGGAAGTGAAGGAAGACTGAGGTGGCGGAAAGGTTTAGAAAAGGAAATAAGAAATATAAGAGGTTATAATGTAGATTATTCATGTATCACTTATTCCTTAATTAAGACACAGTAAAATACATCAATAAATCATGATACATTAATATAGTAAATACTCATAACAATGGGAAAAATAAACTGATAATACATATGTAATATATGTGAGTCTCAAAGACAAATGTTGAATAAAAAAAGTTAGAAACAAAAGAGAAATTACTGCATGGTTTCACTCACATGAAGACCAAAAGAGGTGAACATAGTCTATAGTGATAGAATTCAGAAATATTAAACTTTGGGAAGATAGATGATGACCAGAACAGCTGGTGCTGTTAACCTTCTATAACACTAAAGAATGTTACTCTATATAATGCTATATAGTTACATATAACTAATTCATATTAAATACTCTGAGAGGCAAGAATGACAGACACACTGTAAGATGCCTCCTTTAGTCCCTACCTCCTACTCTTCATGTCTTTGTGTAATTCTATCCTCTTGGATGCGGATTGAACGTGTTTTTAATGGACAAAATAAAGTAAATCATTTGTGTGTTTGTGTCAGATGACATTATGACTTCTGATGCTTGCAGATTCACTCTTTTGCTGCCTCTGGTAAAGCAAATTTTCGTGTTGTAGACACCCATTGGCAAGGAACTGAGAGGGGTCTCCAACCAATTGCAAGGAAGTAACTGAGGTCTTTAATTCAAAAGCCCTAAGTTATGCCCAGATTTTTGACCTGTAGGAATTTAGATAATAAATGTGTGTTATTTTGAGATAGTAAGCATCGGGGAATTTGTTATGTAGCAAAAATAATAATACCAAGCAAACATGTCTGTAAGCCAAATTAGCTAATGAGCTGCTAGTTCTGGATAACTGAAAGTTACAATGGTATAAGGCAGATTGTTTAAAATTACTATTTTTCTACAATTATGTCGATTAGAGGTAGTCATAGTTCGGGTTTACCTTGTGTTAAGGAGTTTCCCAGGATGTACGTTTTTCAGTTTTAAAAGAAGAATAGCCTAGGGCAAACCAGACAGTTTGTCATACTGCATACTATCAATTCATTTCAGCTGGTGTATTTTGTTCTTAGAAGAAAGGCTTAATATTATGTGAATTAATTTTCAAAATAAATATTTCAAAAGTAAATACTTTTGATCTAAACTTAAGAGATTCAAGAAAAGAAAGCAATATATATATATATATATATATATATATATATATATATATATTTTTTTTTTTTTTTCTTTTTCATCTTTTTTTTTTTTTTAATTTTCTCCCTTTCTCCACCCCTTACCCTTCATCTCTCTCTTAGCATCAAGTCAAGATATAGGAAATCAGTTAATATATTTCAGTGAAATAAAGCTTTAGGGACCCAATTTTAGAGAATATATCTGCATATATTGCTGTTAATGATAACAAGGCTGTGGTGAGATTTCATGAGTCAAGTGAGTAAAGGTCAGTTTTGACCAGAGTTGTCATCATTAGCCAGGTCTCACTGCAACAATTACCATTTCAATGACACTTAAGAGAGAAAGAGAAAAAAATAATGAACTCTTCAAACAACTGGTTTTATACAAGAAATGGCATCTTCTACTTTAAAACTTGTAGAAAACATTAAGTCCCCTCTTCAGGATTACCTCCTTTAACACACAATCTCTCTCTCTCTCTGTCTCTGACAAGTACAACACACACACACACACACACACACACACACACCAAAAGGCTATTTTTAATTCTACATACCTCCTTACTGCATGTTATAAGTAAGTATTGCACACGTAGTCTTGAAAAGGGCAGAATGCAAATGCTAGCTGTTCAATGTTTATTGAATATCCTTATTTATAGTTGAAGAAAATACAAAGTAAATCACAAATAACTTTAAATTTCTTTCAACCTTTCGTACACATATAGTTTCACCCATTTGCTTAAAGAGTAGTATATATTATATATACATATATGTGTGTGTGTGTGTATGTATATATATATATATATATATATATATATATATATATATACATATAAGCTAAATGCTTTCTTGGAGATCTACGAATTAAACCTAATGATGACCACACATGTGTAATGGAAGTCTCCCTGCGTCAGATGATTTGGATAGTACTCAGTCTAATTATCTGAAGTTATTTATCCTTAACCCGAAGACTGTCTGAAATGCTACTGCTTTTATCCCTGTATCTTGGATTGTGACATTAGAAACCCTAGAAAATCAGCTAGAACTTTGTTAAAATGCAATTAGGTCACTTGGGAGGTAACACATACTTAGCCATTAATATACCTTCACCCATCAGTATAGATAATTTAATCATTAATTTCCTATTTACATCCTGGAAGAGAACAAAAGTAGAAGAAAATAGGGTCAGTGCATTTCTCTAAGTAGAAGAAATATTTTAAGTACATGTGGCTTCTTTGCTAAAGGGTTAGATAAGAAATACCAAGAATGGTCTGGAAAGTGGTGTGGATGATTCATCTCAAGGGAAAGATAGAACTGAATATTAAAAATGGGCTAGTTGGATTATATTGTATCTGGATTTTAAGTTTTGTCAATAACTTTGCTCAAATTAGTTCTTCTGTGATACTGGACTCATTTATGCATGAGTGGGAAAAGAGAAACATGGGTTCGAATGTTTACATAGAAAAGCTCACTTGTAGGTTTTGGGATCTCCTCAAATATTGTGAATATTTCAGCAGATATTCTTTACAACTTGTAAACACAATCTCTGCTTTTTCTAACCAAGCAGCAAATTCTCTGATCTTTATAGCAATTTGGTGAAAGGAAATTATTTCCTTGTCTGAAATAATGTTTTATAACCCTGAAGTGCACAGGGTTAATGTTTTAAAAAGAGGTTTCTATCCCTGGAGGCTGAAGAAATTAAGAAAGACAAATGACAGTTACATTCCAACAAGAGCATATCTAAGATAATTCACAATACAATGATCCAAGTAAAACCTTTTGAGTAGCTTTCTTGATTGTGGTACTTAGCAGTACCTAGTGTAAAGACATCCACACAGCTCACATCTGTCCTGCTTTATGAAAAGTAAATGATCGTCATCATCAAGAAATCAGCATGGCATGATGTTTAACTGTGCAGTATCTAGAGTTACTGCATTGGTTCTGTCACCTATGAGCTTTGTGATCTTGGGCAAATTACTTAACCTTTCAATTTCCTAAACTGTCCAAACGAATTGTTAAAACCTAAATGGATTAAGGTAGCACCTAGTGGTATTTTTAATTTGGAGAAAATGGCTGAGGTGGGGGTGATTTATGAAAACAAAAAGTGTTCTCTTTCCCAAATCTGATAGGTACAATCTTAAATAGAAAGACAGAGGATCTGAAGGAATGGACAAAGAAATATAGCAGCTTAGATAATTATACTATGAAAAGAGTTACAAGCATGGAACTGAGAATTGGATAAATTTACTAAATTTTCAGAAAACTGTACTGTCAAGAGAACTATCAACTGAGACCATAAGAAATTATGCTTTAAAAATAAGCATGATGTCAACCTTCTGAGAGCAGAAAGCAGGCTATGAAAGCTGATCAGCATCCAAGGAGCATATGTCACTGCACAGTCACTTCACATATGACTAAAGGTGCAATAAAAAAGAAAGAATCTCTGAAAGAGAATGATAAACAAGGAAGGTCCTCCCAGGGAAGAGAATCGGAGGTTTTTCCCAGGATGGCAAGCCCTTAAAACACCTGCCCAGAAAGATTTCAGAATTTTCAATGACACATTTCTGCTGTTTTTCTCTGATTTTTCCTCATTCCCAGAAGGAGTATTTGTTAAATTTTCTCTGTTCCTGTTCCACCATTATATGTCAGGTGTATTGAGGGCAGGCACAACATCATTTCAAAGTTCTCTGGTTCCAGAAGAGTTGTATATGAGCCTGATTTTGAGACTATTAGGTATTAACTTGGATGAACCTGACCAACTCAAGCCCTTGTAAAGAATGGGATCTTTCTGAAGAAGTAATATAAAGCTTTAGAAGTACTGGGCACAAGGGAGACTCTCTACTGCTCGCTTAAAAAGAATGGAGGATGGCATGGTGTACAAGGTATGTAGGGAGCCTTTAGGACCTGAGAGTATTTTAAGACTGGTAATCAACAAGAAAATGGATACTTCAATTCTTATTTCTGCCAACAACCTAAATGAGCTTTGAAGAAGAGCTCAAATTCCAAATTAGAACACAGTTAGCTGACACCGTGATTCCAGCCTGGTGACACCTGAGCAGAGAATGTAGTTATGTCCTAACTGGACCTGATATACAGAATGTGAGCTAAGAAATGAGTGTAATTTTAAGCCATGAAATTTTTAATAATTTGTTTCTCAACAATAGAAAGCTAATACATTAACCCCCTTCCTTTTTGCATATTTTGTTCTGAATAACTTCTTCACAGCTATGTTACAGCTCACTAATTGTCTCTTCAGTTTTGTCTAATCCCTTGCTAATTATGAACTGTATTCTTATTCTTATGCCAATTATATTTTTTTCAAAAATTTTGTATACATTTAAAATTATATGATCTCATACACTTTAACGATTTATTTTCATTCCCTTTAGAATTCATTTTTTAACACGAAGCTTTATTTGTGGAAATTTTGAGGCCTAGATTAAAGATTCATTATTCAAAGAATTGTTTGCTCTTCTGCCTAGTGCCTGGTGGAATTATCAAAGTGAGAAATGATTTCATCTGAACTTTTGGCTTAAAAATTGGGGGACCATGTAAGTGCTGTTGATTCTGACTGAAATCCTTGGTGAAGAGTGGCTAACGGTTCTAAATTTTCAAGGGACTCTATTACTTGTCCAAGCAATACAAATATTTGAGAAAGATAATCCTCATCAATACCCTGATTGCAGAACAGGGAGTAGAGTGAAGTATATATAGTTCTAGGTTATCCTTACAAAGAACATATACAGCCTATTAGGCTTAAAGTTTCACGGAACAAATTCTCCTGTTTTATTCCTCACTTATAATTTGTTTCCTGTCTCCTATATTCTAACTTTTTAGGTTGTGAAACCACAATATTAGGTCAACAAACTTAGGAGGTTGAGACAAAAAAAAATTAGGTACATGGACAGCTTGAATGAAAAATGTAGGCAATATGACAGTATATGGTTTTAAGCCATTCATTCACTTGAGCATAGCTTAGCATTGATTGCTAATTCTAGAATATTGCTAAAGAGATTAATTTATTACCTGTAAGTGGTAGATTTTTCCCCCTTTCCTGAAGGGTTGTCTCTAATATGTAGATAAATGAATTAGACAATTAACATTTAAATTTTTATGTTTATTTATTTTTGAGAGAGAGACAGACAGAGTACGAGTAGGGGAGAGCAGAGAGAGAGGGAGACACAGAATCTGAAGTAGGCTCCAGGCTCTGAGCTGTCAGCACAAAGCCAGATGTGGAGCTTGAATTCACAAACCACAAACCTGAGCCAAAGTCGGACATTTAACCAACTGAACCACTCAGGAGCTCCTAGACAATTAATATTTTAACAATTAGTATTAAAACACAAAAGTATAGACAAAATACTATAGGCTCTATTTTTACGTAACATTGGAAAAATATTTGTATTTTCTCTATATATTGGTAAACTAATAATGTTAGTAACTCTAGATGTCTGCTTTAGTGATGGAGTATTGCCTATTTCCAGAAATTTTTATAAACTGGATAATTAGCATCTTTAATAAGAAGAAATTAAAACATAAAACTATAAAGTATAATGTGCCCTATTCTTATCTATTTTTTATGATTTTTTAAAAATTTTTCCTTTATCAGTGTTTTTGAACTAAAATGCATATAAAATCTTATACCAAGCCAATTGTCAGTACCCTAGGGATGACAAAAGAGGAACATTTTTGGAGGCCATATCAAAACACTGCCAAATGACAAAGAATAAATTAGTCTTATCTTTGACCAGATCAGCCAAAAGATCAGTCTCTTTACATTTGCAAGAGCGTGACAGGTAAGTGAAAGAAATTCTGCTCTAAGAATACAGCCATGATGTTGAAATAATACCTTTCCTCTTCAGTGAGAAATAAGAACCAGAAAGTTAACTGTCCACAAAGTGAGAATGGAGTCATATGTTAGGTAAGGCTACCTAGAAGGCCCTATCTGGAATAGCTCAGCCTCTGATGATGTAACACTAAAACTGGAAGAAGAGTCGCAAGATTGCCCCTGTGACTAATATGCTGATGGGAAAGCAGAGAAAGGAAAGGGATGCAAGAGAAGAGAAGGATCCTTCCACAGATAGGGCAAGTTAAATGAAGAATTAAGCAATTGCTTACACTTGCCTATGTTAGTCAGGAAGTCATAGTTTCAAATGAGGATTATATTTTCCCCTCAGATTAGAACTATCCTTGTAATTTAAATTCTGGTTATTTTTATATTCCATTCCAGTCTGTTTTGTGTGCATAGCCTGGGCATGTAGGTAGGAAGGTAAGTAGGTAGATATGTACATATAAACATACATACATTATACATACGCATATGCACACGCAGAGAACGAGAAGAGAAAAATTGAAAGGCTAAAAAAAGACATGAATTCACATGAAGGGACTTTAAAATCTCAAGAGGATATAAAAGACTACAATTTTAAGTTTTCAAAGTTATAGAATATCCTAATATTAAATGCCATCTGTCTCTTTTCCTTCCCACATCCTTTCTGGGACAGTCTGAGAATCTTTCACATATTTAAAAAGCAGATTTGGACAGCATATCTGCATTGTATTTCTTCATAACCTAGTGGTTTGAATTTACTCTGATATCCTGCATTTAACTTTCATAACAGAGAATAAATCTATTTCCTGAACGATTTTACCCACAATTCTTTAATACCATATAACTTATGGATATCCAAGAGATTTAAATCACAAAGATAATAATAAAATTTAAAGTAAATGAAGGAATTCCTCTCATCACATATAATGCAATCTTGGAAGATAATGACATTGGATGATAAGATATCAAAACACGTTAATATTTTGGAAATATCAGTGTGGCATTAGCATTAGCATTCTAAAGTTGGATATCAAAGGGACGGCATCAACTGCCCAAGGGCATTTAAATACCTAACCACATAGCTAAAGTTATAATATTTTATCCACATGTTGCATTGCTTTAACTTTTGGCTTTATCTGTTGTTAAAAATGTCTTCCAGATGCCATCATTATTGCCATAGATCCATTTCACATTTCAGACTACCTAAGCTAAAGGAGAAAAATGGTTTCAAATTAAATGTTTTTCTCCATGAAGGAGAAAATTTAAAAGATTGTCTTACATTTATTTCCAATTTTATACTGATATATGAAATGCAAATTCATTTCTTTTTGAATTTTTATTAGGCTGTGATGTATGTTTTCACTTTTTTTATCACTGGACATAATTTCACAGGGTAAAAATATTTTTTTAACTTTATTTTATTTAAACCATCTAGGTGAAGAATAATAAAAAATTGAAAATAAAGTAAAAGGAAAATTAAATTGGTATTTCACAAAATAGACTGTCAAATTTGCTATTACTTCACCTTATATACTATAAACCATGGTTGAATTTATTAGTATTTATTCATAATAATGCTTTATAGGTTGATACCATAATCCTGGTATTAGAGGACAAGAACATATTTCTTTTTTTACCTTTAGAGAAAATCTTAGACATAATAGCTATAATAAATATGCTAATATCTCTTTTTATTTAAACTCTTTGACTGGAATTATTCCTTATATATCTTTTGGCATATATACAATTCTAATATAAAAGAAAATGAGTCAGAATCACTTTTAATTTATTAGGACTTTATTATTTTTAAATAGTTATTTAGAATATTCAATATAAAGCATAAACTAATTTTAATTTTAAAGAAAACTCAAAGATATTTTTATTATATAGCTACAAAGTACTCAGTACTGTTCAAGTCTGAATAAATTCAAGGGCTATTTGAATAACAAATTAATTATATATATGTAAAATATATATAATCAGTTGAATAAAAAAATAAATATGAACACTTTATAATCTTACAGACACTGTTCTAAGCCCTTTAGATGTACTAACTCACTTAATTATCATAATGACTCCAAAAAGTAGTAACTCTTCTTTCTCCCTTTTTACAGATAAAATCATTTAAATTTTTTGTGACTGTTTATTTTAAACTAAGTAAATTCAACCTTGTATCATAGTTCGTGCTTTGTTGTCCAAATGGCATTTCAATCCTATTTCAGGTAGAAAAGATCACTAAGTTTGACCTGAGGATTTGAGTGAGAAATTGCAATTGTAAATGCCATTATTCCCCATAACCAGGCAAAATTATACACATTTTCTACAATACAAAATTACACAAACAAAAGTAATACTTTTTTATACATAAAATGCATGCTAGTATTATATATGACAGTGTAGGAGACTGAAGAAACGTAGAAAAAATTTATTTTTGTCCACAGTCATGTTGGAAGGCAGCTCAAAACAAACAAATGGAAAAGTGGGACCTGTGATATGCAGTGGTCTAGACAAGCATCAGACTTACTCAGAACATAGTAACATCTAGGTATCTTTGCAAATGAACTAGTAATAGAAAGTTCCAAAATATGTGATGACACAGAAAAGCAGTCACTATGCACTCTGAAGAAGGGGTGTCCTAGGAATATTGTCATTCCAGTCCCTTGCAGCTCTGTAAGGGAACTACAGATGCAGACACTAAAGGAAAGGACTGCATCACCATAAAATGAATCCCAAAACCCAGTTATTAGATATGAGGTCTAAGCTCAGAATTTGACTCACTATATAGTGGATTTCATTCTATTTCACCTAAGCTTCTGAAATTATACCCCTTTTTACCCAGAAAGTTAAGATGATGACAACTGGGCCAAGCCTGTTGGGGTGTTCAAGTGGTCTCAGAGGAAGATTAATGTATATTTATTATTTGTATCTAAAAGTACTATAAAATTTAGGCTAGCACAGAACTAATGGTTTTCAGTGAAGGCTTTCTTTCTCATAACCTGATAGGAAGAAACAAAGTTATGGACCCACAACTATATGGCCAGTTAATCTTTGACAAAGCAGGAAAGAATATCCAATGGAAAAAAGACAATCTCTTAAACAAATGGTGTTGGGAAAACTGGACAGAAACATGCAGAAAAATGAAACTGAACCACTTTCTTAGACAAAACACAAAAATAAATTCAAAATGGATGAAATAGATAAATGTGAGACAGGAAACCATCAAAATTCTAGTGGAGAACACAGGCAGCAACCTCTTTGACCTTGGCAGCTTCTTAACTAGACACTTTTCCAGAGCTAAGGGAAACAAAAATAAAAATGAACTATTGGGACTTCATCAAGATAAATAGCTCTGTACAGAGAAGGAAACAATCAACAAAACTAAAAGGCAGCCTATGGAATAGGAAAAGATATTTTCAAATGACATACCACATAAAGACTCAGTATCCAAAACCTATAAAGAACTTATCAAACTCAACACCCAAAAAGCAAATAATCCAGTGAAGAAATGGGCAAAGGACATGAATATACATTTTTATAAAGACATCCAGATGGCAAAGAGACACACGAAAAGATGTTCAACATCACTCATCATCAGGGAATTACAAATTAAAACCACAGGGAGATACTACCTCACACCTGTCAGAATGGCTAAAATAAACAACACAGGAAACAACAGATGTTGGCAAGGATGAGGAAAAAGGGCAACACTTTTGCACTGTTGGTGGGAATGCAAACTAGTGCAGCCTCTCTGGAAAACAGTAGGGAGTTCCTCAAAAAGTTAAAAATAGAACTACCCTACGACCTCACAATTTCATTCCTAGGTATTTATCCATAGGGTACAAAAATGATGATCTGAAGAGGCACATGCACCCCAATGTTTATAGCAGCACTATTGACAATAGCCAAAATATGGAAAGAGCCCAAATGTCCAATGACTGATGAATGGATAAGAAGATGTGGTGTGTATGTATATGTGTGTATACATGTGTCTGTATGTGTGTGTGTGTATGTGTGTGTGTCTATAGACACACACAGTGGGATATTACTCAGCCATCAAAAAGAATGAAATCTTACCATCTGCAATGATGTGGATGGAGCTAGAGTATATTATTCTAAGCAAAATAAGTAAGTCAGAAAAGATAAATACCATATTATTTCACTCATATGTGGAATTTAAGAAATCAAACAGATGAACATAAGGGAAGGGAAGAAAAAGGAAGAAAGCAAACCATAAAAAGCTCTTAACTATAGAGAAAAAACTGAGGGTTGATAGAGGGGAAGTAGGTGGGAGATGGACTGATGGGTTTTGCATATTAAGGAGGGCACTTGTGTTGAGCACTCCTGAAACCAGTATGACACTATATGTTAACTAACTAGAATTTAAATAAAAATTTAAAAAAAAAAAACTATGTGTTTATATAATCAGTAGCTATCTTGCACGGCGACTAAAAAGAATAGAGTTAAGGTAAAAGATAGGGTTCATATACACATAATGACACTGCCTTCCTACCTTTTTGGATGGTCTTCAACAGATCTGTAGTCTTAATTAGGTAAAATAAGATAGGTGGGCTTGTGGTGATTATTTAAACTGCCAGTAATTTCTTCTACTGTCATTCACATATTTAAGGGTCAATTCAGCTGCGTATTAACTTAGCAATTGCCAAATATACTTTCAGAATGCAAAGTGAACCATCAGTAGAAAAAACATGGTATTTAGAGTAAAAGACAAATGAGACTGAATCCTGAGTCCACCACTTATCAATTGGGTGCAAGTCAGTACCAAGTTGAGTAAGTCACATGGCTTCTGTAAGACGCACCTTTCTTCTCTGTTTAATATAAATACCAATATCTCCTTAGCAGGGCTATTTTATGAGGACTAAACAAGGTGATGCATGCCAAACAAAAAGCAAGTTTTTTTAATGAATGAATCGTAGTTATTATCACAGAGTGCTGATTTTGAGTTTGCAACTCATTAGATTTGACTTTGTCTTCTGATTTATATTAAAATATATCTTTTTTCTCTACTTTGCTGGAATGAATCATCTTATTAACTTCTTTTACTTAAGACACATACCCCATCTCTCAAAAACATACCATCTCTAAACACCTCTCTTATCCAACCCACATATCTACTTAGTCAAGGTCAGTCAAATGCAACTTTCACTTAATATTGTGGGTTAAATCAGCGTCCTTTCTGTCTTGGCTTTCCATTCCCACTGCGTCTTTCATGGTTCAGGTCACTCATTTAGCCCATTTCATAGGTGTCTTCAATTTTTGTAACTCCATTCTCTCCTGGAGTAACTTTTTTAACATAGCTCAAATCAATTCACTCCCGAAAATGAGAAACTTCATTTACACCCACTATCAAAAGAATAAATGCCGGGGTCTTTTACTTGTTCTTTGTGAATGTTCAAATTATCTTTTGACCTTAATTTTTCTATATCCTCCTATTAACTCACACTTTCTAAAGTGCCCAATAACCCCGTGACTTTAAGTATACTTAGGTATTTTTATGCTCTTATTCCCATTATTTATCATTTATTTCCAAATCAAGTATCAGCACAACTTAGAAGCTCTCTCTGATCTGAGTCAACATTAATTTATCCTACTTCTATATAAAAATAATAAATTATTTGAATTAAGAAATCACTTCATTACTATTTATTTTTTTCAATGTTTATTTTTGAGACAATGTGAGAGACAGAGTGCGAGCCGGGGAGGGGCAGACAGAGTCTGAAGTGGGCTCCAGGTTCTGAGCTGTCAGCACAGAGCCCGACACAGGGCTCGAACTCACAAACCATGAGATCATGACCTGAGCCGAAGTCGGACACTTAACTGACTGAGCCACTCAGGCACCCTTCATTACAATTTAAATTTATTTATTATCTAGTCTGTCTTTCGTGTTGCATCATAAATTAAAACCCATTTTTGAGCAAAGGACTCAAATAAAAACTTCAGATAAAAGGGATATCCAAATGGATAATCATATATAAATATGTTTGTCATTTTTTACCATCAAGAAAATAAAAATGAAAACTCATTATTATACTATACACAACAGGAGCTATAAAAACCTAAAACAATGATGGCAAGTTTTGGTGAAGATCTGGAACATCTAGAATAGTCAGATGTTGCTGGTGATAATTAGTATAATAGTTTGGAAAACTATTTTGCCATACCTACTAAAAACCTGAACATGTGTATCTTATGACCTGGCAAAAATACTCCTAGGTTTATATCAATATAAATGGGTACATATAGCTTCTTATGTACAGATACAAGAATACTCATATCAACGTCATTCACAGTAAAACAAACCTGGAAATAATCCAAATGTTTTTCAAGAGTCCACAAGTCCGTTCCCATAAAGGTCAAATACGGGCAACACTAATATATTTGTGATATTATAAAAGTGTTGTATGGGGACAGAAAGTAGTTACACTTGGGGTGACCATATAGACTTTTGGAATCACTATGTTGTACACTTGAAAGTAATGTAACATTTTGAGTCAACTATAATGAAAAAAATATATAAATAAAATAATTAAGGTAAGAGTTTATCTCTTAACACGATATATGACTGAGATGCTGAAAATATCCTATCAGTTTGCTGATTACACAGATGCATACATATACTACAATTCTTCAAAATATGTATTTAAGAAATGTGCACATTATTGTATATTTATTATACCTTAACATAAATATCTTACAGAAACAACTTCATATGTAAAGTAAATTATAACTTCCCACTGTTATTCACAGCTCTTTCAAAAGCAACCTCCACTTTTAGATAATATACTGAACCAGAAATTTCAGAAAAGTTTTACCCTAATTTAATATAAAAAGGAAAGAAAATTAAACCAAGATATTTCAAAATGTTGCTATTTATGAGTAATTAACTTGAAGACATATTGAAATTGTCACGTGCTTGAACTTTTATGTCTAATCATAATAAATGGCAACACTATGAATGCCAACTGATTCAGCTGTGTAGACAGGCAAATACCATGCATGGCATTGTCTTTAGTCGTGTAATTTATAAAATGGTAAACCCTGATAAAATTTTGGGAAAAAAAGACACTCTTCATTATACAATACTTAAATTTCTGAAAACTTTAGTGTACACAAAAATTGTGTGAAACATATTTTGTCTTTAAAGGAAAAATAAAAAAGGTCCAGGCTTATTTAAGTAAATTATTCCACTACATAAGTATTACACTGGTAATGTAAAAATAATAAGGTACTGTGCCACACATTCTATAAAGATTAACAAATCTGGCCCATCTGAGTTTTAAATGTCACAATGACCCTATTCTTGTAACCACTCAAAATTTTTCCCTATGTACATTTGATCCTTGAACACCCAGGTTTGAACTGCACAGGTGTGCTTCTATGCGGATTTTTTATTGTACAGTACCATAAATGTACTTTCTTTTCTTTAATATTAATTAATAAATGTTCTCAATAACATTCTTTTTTTCTAGTTTATTGTGAGCATACAGTATATAATATATATAACATACAAAATATGTGTTAACCAACTGTTTATGTTATTTTTAAGGCTTCTGTTCAACAGTAGGCTATTGTAGCTAAGTGTTTGGGAACACAGAAGTTACACATAGATTTTTCACTATGAGGGTTGGCACCTCTAACCCCAGTGTTGTTCAAGGGTCAACAGTATTAAAAAGCTTCCCTAGAGTGTGATGCACCCTACTGAGAACAACTGCTTTACTAAGTCAAATGCCATGAGCAGCTGGACATTTAAATATTATTGACAAGGGAAAAATTACAAAAACTTTCTCAGCATCAGAATACCATATGAAGAATCACACAACAAAGAAACTTAATGTAATAATAATCCTTTATAAAACTTAAAAGTCCATAGTCTTCCTATACTTATTTTTCCAAGACTAAACTCACTAATGAAATATATGGTATCTAAAAAAGAAATAACTTAAGAACAGAATGACTTTTTAAATGTAAAAATTTACAGTTTTAAATAATCTGTATGCTAATGATAAGTAAATATAAAATATGAATACATCAGGCAAAAAAGTGTAATTACTGTGACAAGTAAAAATATATTTTAAGTTTTTCTTAAAATTGTTACTAAACAAGTCTGTTTGTTTAAAAAATATATCACAAAGTTTATCAATAAGAAGCAATAAAATTAGATGATGATTTTTACATTTTTATATAAAAATATGTTGTATAATGTTCATACATTTGAAAGCTTAAAAATATTCTACAGAGCTTTTACTTATATTTTGTGATAAACATTTTATGTGACATATTTTTTAAACCAGTTAACTCAACAATGAAATATTCAAATTAATTTTGACAAATTGTTATGTACCTACATATTACAGTAAATATAACTACAAAATATATTATGTGAAAGGCAGTGAAAGAGCTACTGTATGTCAAACTGTGTCATTATAAAGAGGAAATCAGTTACATAGTATGTTTCATATTCCTTCAGACACAAGTATCTCTTTGAATAGGATCTAAAGGTATAACTTTCAGTCCACATGTGCACACCACATGAGCAGGTGAAAGAGTGAATAGGGAAATGTGATGACAGTTCTGTGCCCCAAATCAAATCACTCCAATATGTATTTCTGCAACTGTTATAAATCTGACATTTTCTTTTAACTAGTACATTTAAGAATTTGAAGCAAATCATCTTATGTATCTGAAAGAAATGTGATCTATTTGATGTCTCCCTATCAATTTGATACCACATGAAGATGCATGAAGATACACACATTCGCATAATATTTAATCTATGCACCCCAAGTAATTAGCTTTAATAATATACTAATTAAGACTACAGGGGTGGAATATTAAAAGCAATGTATAAGAGCACTCCAATTCTATATCATTGTCTCTAATACTGTAATTACTTTTACTTTGTCAACATGCCATAATATTAAACATATACTTATTTCATTTCTTCACACTATTTGCCTTTAAACCCATTTGGTTAATTAATTACTCAATGACACAGTTTTATTTCTTATAATTGAATAGATGTAGTTCTGCCTTATAATTTGTTAGTGAAGTTTTGCTTAGTTTAAACAGTCAAACTAATCACATGAAAAGCTGCCTTGGTCTGTTCAGTAAAAGAGGTAATAAGCAGTGCCAACTTCTTTTTCCTTGAATGAAAATGTCTTTAATTCTTTAGATCTTTTTTTTTTAATCTTATGAATATAGATTATAAATCCTTTAATATTTTATCAATGTATCCTTGAATTTTATAAATTGTATTAAAGGTTAACTGCGATACAGAACATGAAAGGGGAATTTCTTTTTACTTTTTTTTTTTTTTGCAAGTATTGAATTAGAAGTAGCTTTCATTTGTTTTTATTAAATAAACTAATAGGTCAGCTGTTTTCTGTATACTAACTTGTCATACCATAAAGGAAAACACAATTATGTCTTGGCAATACCTCAATACTTTTTTCACACCATTTAAAAAATTATGCACTTCAGGGCACCTGGGTGATTCAGTCAGGTAAGCGTCCAACTTTGGCTCAGGTCATAATCTCACAGTTCCTGAGTTCAAGCCCTACATCAGGTTCTGTGCTGACAGCTCACAGTCTGAAGCCTACTTTGGATTCTGTGTCCCTCTCTTTCTACCCTTCCCCCAATCATGCTCTGTCTCTCTCTCTCTCTCAAAAAAATAAAAAATAAAAAATAAATAATTTTAAAAATCACGCACTTATAGATGTCATTTGACATGATCCTAATGATATGAATATTTCCTGTAGTATTGTCCGTTTGAGTAAGTCTGCATAATGAACCTGAATTATATTGGTTGATATGTGAATATATATATATATATATATATATATATATATATAGGTTGATATGTGAATATATATATGTATATATATACATTTATATATATATATAAATCACTCACCAAGTAGACCTATTTCAAACTGAATGAAATGTCATAGTTTCATTTGCTCCTTATATACAGTGATGGTATTTAAAATATTATTATCAATGATAATAATCGGTACAAAAGTGAAACCTTGTGACTAAAGTAAATTAAACATACATTATCATCAAAATATTAGGCATGGAAAATACCAATTACTTTGGACACTATATAATCAATGTAATATTTGAGGATAAGAATATTGAAAAGAAGAAGTAAAAAAAAACCTGACACTATAATTAAAAAATCAAAGTTAAGAAACGTCAAATGGAGTATGTTTATCACCAATTTACCTTATGAACATGGATCTGTCATCCAAACTGCATTAATATCCTTAGTTAACACTTAATGAAAATATCCTATAGCTTGAAAGTGGCAAGGCATATCCAAAAACTTTATGTGAAGAAATCAGCCTTACTGAAAAACAGAGATTCTCAATTTTTGTACCACACTGATCATGTTTGGAAAATCTGGCAGGAGCTATAAAAAACTGACTGAAAAATAAATGCAAATAAATATAGGACTGCCAAACAGTGTGGTCCTATCAAGCTCAAAAACCAATTCAAGCAATGTACTTATACCCTTGCTTTAATGATTTGCTTCACAGAGGAAAATCAAAAGAGAGCCAGAATTAATTCATTCCTTCTGCCTTGGTATGTCTCTTGGCTAATTCATAAAGGAGTGCTGGCCTACTTTAAGGTGCTTGTACCTGAGAAATAAAGAATGGAAAACAAATCAGGTGAGCAAAGTATCCCGATTTCTACCTTTGAACCAATGAAATTCAAGCCACCTTGGAGTCAGCTATACTCCTGTTTCAGATCCTACAGGAAAGCTAAGGCAAAGCATCTGGTTCCTGTTGAGTAGGAAAAGGATTTCACAAGGGACTATTGGAAACTTCAGGACAATCTGATTTAATGACAGCATTTTGTAATATATGCTTATTTTTTTTTAATTTTTTTAACATTTTTTTTTGAGACAGGGAGAGACAGAGCATGAACAGGGGAGGGTCAGAGAGAGAGGAAGACACAGAATCTGAAACAGGCTCCAGGCTCTGAGCTGTCAGCACAGAGCCCGACGCGGGGCTCGAACTCACGGACCTCGAGATCATGACCTGAGCCGAAGTCAGATGCTTAACCGACTGAGCCACCCAGGCGCCCCAATATATGCTTATTTTAAAATTTGAAACTGCATTAAAGAAAAAGCAAGACCATTTTTGCAATCTCCTCCCCCATGAGAACATAGCCTAGTAATATTTGTTTGAATGAATGAATGAATGAATGAATGAATGAATGAAACAAGGAACAAAAGAAGCCACAAAGTACCGGTTCTTTCTCATTGACCCTTTCTTCTTTCAATCTCTCCTACAAATGTCTCCAGAGTTCTATCATTAGTCTTTTCTAATTCTCTCCATGAAGGACTTAATTTATTTCCATTACTTCAGTCTCCTCTTACATGGTGATTTCCCCCAAATTTATGTATCAATCTTGACATTTCTCTTATATTTCTCAAACTCATTTGGGCGTTTTTGCTATGACACAATATATGTGTGACTGAACACACTTCATATCCTGCAAAATCATGTACCAAAAATAACAAGGCTTAAGGGAAAACTACAGCCGAGTATACCACTAAAACACTATGTTAACTTGTACCAGAGTACCAACAAAACAATAATTATTCCAGTAGAAATAGCTAGCAGTTTAAAAGAGTTGTAAAATCCCTAATAAGTAGAGAAATATTCTTGAAAATATAAGATTTGGTCTTAAAAATGGTAAAGGTAGTTTTATGGTAGTTTAAGAAAGTTTGAGTCTGCTGAATTACAGAGACACTTCAAAATAAACAAAGGAAAGAAGTACTTCCTTTTTTTTTTTTTAATTTTTTTTTTCAACGTTTATTTATTTTGGGGACAGAGAGAGACAGAGCATGAACGGGCGAGGGGCAGAGAGAGAGGGAGACACAGAATCGGAAACAGGCTCCAGGCTCTGAGCCATCAGCCCAGAGCCCGACGCGGGGCTCGAACTCACGAACCGTGAGATCGTGACCTGGCTGAAGTCGGACGCTTAACTGACTGCACCACCCAGGCACCCCTGTACTTCTAAGGAAGAATATGTGGCTTACAGGAGTATGGAGTAAATGAACATCTTGTACAGTAATGCATTTAGTTGAATTATTGCATATGGTATTCAGGTGCATTTTCTTTGTGTTGGAAAACATTAATGTTCTGAGAAAATCTGCTTATGAACCAAAACAAATTCTGCATTGTGATCACATACAGCCTACTTAGGCAACAAGGTAAAATCTAATTTGCATTACACAAATTGTCATTGAACAGAACAGATCGGATTTCTAAATGTTTATGAAAAACAACCCCAATTTGTGTGACTCCATGGAGACTCCTTAGCTGAATGACCAGGTTGAATCCATCAAAGAACGGTGACCTCCTGACCTATCTGTGCAAGATGGTGGCTGCTGAATCTGGCCTGACAGAGTATCTATTTGACAAGCACACCTTGGGAAACAGTGTTAAGAGCTAAGCCTTAGGCTGTCTTCCTTTAGCCACAAGGGTTTCTTTCCTGCTTACCAAGGCAGTACATGCATGTTGGAGTTACCTTTACCTTTTCCATAAGTTATACTAAAACATCTACTTAATTTCTTTCATTTGTACTATTCTTTTAAATAAAGTAATTTGGTACTCCCCAAACAAGTAAATAAGTAAATATTTATGAAAATAAGTTACAACCATTCAATAGGCTCCTCAAAGGAGCCCGAGTGAAACTTTCTATCATCTGTTATAGACATGTTATTCCTTGTTACAGACATGCTATTCCTCATTTACCACTTGCTTGATATAATGTCCTTACTGTCATTTAGGCTTGAAATAATGAACTAGCAACAGAAGCAACCACTATTTGAGAATCTTTGGAGTTAGACAAAAGTTGACTCCCAACAACACCATTGTTCAATCGTGAGCAAATCCTATAATGTTTGTAATCAAAATCTGTACCGACTAAAATGAAATAATTTATATCATTTTTGTTGTTAGCATTAAGTAAAATGATGTTTGAAAATATTCTGGTACAATGCCTAACACTTAACTGCTCAACAAACAGTAGCCATTAAGATCTTCAATCTCATTTTATTGCTTAAGTGACTTGAAATGCAATGTGTCTCTCACCTTACTTCCATTGTCACAACTATAGTATGATCCTCGTTATCTATTCCCTAAACAATTACTAAAATAAGTTTCTAAGTTTTCTAACTTTTTCTAAGTTTAATGACTTCTACCCTTCCAATACATATTTTCAATGTTCTTACATTATCTTTTTGTCAAAAACAAAACAAGATAGCCACAACATCCCATTGCTTGTATCATTTTACACAATAGTAAGATCATATTCTTGACACCAAAAATCTGAACTATATTGCAAATGGTCTATATAGATTATGATATCCATGAGCATATTTTTTTTACTTTGTAGGCCACTTAAATTAAAAACAATAGTTTTAAAAAATATTCTTTCATGTTTTTAAAATCAGAGTAAAACAACAGTATCTTCTAAGAATGAGTTATTAAATCACAATTAAAATATCCACAGGTCTAATGAGATTTAAACCAGATGGTTTTAAAACATGAACAACTATACTTAGCTCTAAGTTTCCCTTCTATCATTTCAATAGTAGTATCAATGACAAGACCCTATTTATGTCTGAAACAGAATCAACAGAGTATTGAAGTTGACTTAGGGAAATATCTTCCACTTTCCCTTCTTCATCTTCCAATTTTAATTCCTTTTAACATATTCATATGCAATCTCATATATACACATTAGTTATATACACACTGTTTCCATATGGAAAAAATAACTGATTACAAGCCCCAAGAGAATTGGCCCTCTCCTGTATTAGAATCAACCAGGTAAAATGTAATAAATTGCTATGTGGGATACCATCCATGAGCATAACTAGATAAAGTTGTCTATCTTTTACCCATTCCCTAAGGGCACAAGATGACTTTCAGAAATAATGTTAACCTGTGCTCAGTAATGTTATATTTTAGTAAACATTTAAATTGTAAAGAATCAAGTGAAAGAAAACATTTTTTTACAGTTGGAAAATATATTTATGAGTGAACTTTTATGATAAGATAAATGGTCAATATGGTTTAAAATAAATTTAGGTATTAATGTTTGCTTTACATATGTGGTTCTTACAAATATTTGTCAGTAAACAAATCTATGTATTATATTAACAAGAATATTCATCTCTATTAGACTGATTTCTTTAATATTAATGAATATGCTTTAATTATTGTTATGATTAAAATAGAACCTGGAGTAAATCTACTATTTAGATGTATGTGTTGAACAAATGAGTAAATGATTCACAAAAAAACAAAATTATCTGCTGTCCTAAAGGTATTACATATTTCAGTATATGTGAAACTATGACAGCATTTTTATTTCTTATCTCTTAATATAATTCATTTTCTAAGGTAAGTAGGTCCATTTAGATGACTCATAGTTAAAAGTAGAAATGGAAATGGAAATGGGGATAAGCAATTGCTAACTAAAGAAAGTGTGGGCTTAAAATCCCAACACTCCTGGTACAAAATAAAGGCACTCCACAGTATCTCCATTATGTTCTACCTCTAACCCTAAGGAGGTTGTATTTAAAAATGGCTACTAAGTTATGTGCATTCAAGGGTGTATGCTGTTATGACTTTTATTTTTCTTGAGCCATTAGGCAAACAGGACCAAGAAGTAAAAATCATAAAGGTTTTAATCCAGTTTTGTTCAAGAGTGCACAACAAATACCTAGAATAGTACCTGAAGCATTGAAGACATTTAACAATTTTTCTATTTTGTTTTCAGGATCCTCTATGTTGAAGAGAAATAAAAGCCTCATTAAGAACTTTTAGTTTCAGCTCAGACATGTAAGGAGCCTAGAAATCACCCCTTCCCTTCTTACAAGTAAAAATTAAACAAATTGAAAGTCAATGACTTCTCTCAGACCCATCAGAGAATTTAGTTTTCAAGGCAAACCATACCCCACAGTCTGGAAAACTAGGGAAATTCAGAAAGTTAGAGCTAAGATATGCTTATCTGAGACAGAAGGCCCCAGAGATGTACACTAACAGGAACATTTAATGGTAATTTTGATGAACCGCTGGAGGCTGAGTTTGGACCAACATGAGAATGGGAAACGTGGTTGCCAGGCTGTTCTCACACTTTCATAAGTTTTCCCATCAGGAATCTGATCAGGTTCTCACAATGAATAGCTACAAAAGATCCCCTGGTAAGTTTGGCAGTTGAGAGGGGGAAAGTAATTGCAATTACACCCAAGCATTCTCCATGACAGAAGTCTCCTATCCAGGAAAAAAATAATTTTACCAGATTTGTATTCCACTTGGGAAAATGTCATTTCTTCTACTCCCGCCCCTTCTAGCTTTCCTACTTCACCCTACAGGGGGCAAGGACCAGAAGATCTTTAGAAGCATCAGTGACAATCACAATTCAAGGACACAGTTCCACTAGAAGACTGAAACTTTAATCATAGAATGGTTCCCTTCTCAACACCTTACTACCACACTAAGAGAGGTACAGTACAATAAGATATACTGTTATTACAGATGAAAGAAATGCAGGGCACAAACTTTTTTTGTAGGAAACATTGAAGCCTCTGGAACCTATAGCTACAGCAAACAGCCCAACTGCTTGCATGATTAACGTGATGCCGGCATTAAGACCTATTTACCTCAGTTCCTATTATTCTATACAACATGCCTGACTTTCAACAAAGTATTACAATGCATGTTAAAATACAAAAACAAAACAAAATGAAAACACACTCTCATGAGACAAAGCAAACACATGAACTTTGCATACTATACAAATTTTGGAATTATCTGACAGGAAAATTAAAATAACCATGTTAACATAAATTATTAATATGAGAAATGAAAAGAGGGAACACTACTACAAATCCAATGGAAATTAACAAGGTAATACAAGAATATCATAAACAACTATATGCTCACAAATTTGATAACCTAGATGAGATGGGCCAATTACTTGAAAGAAACAATCTTCCAAACTTATATAAGAAAAGATAGAAGTCTGAATTGGCCTATACCTATTAAAGAAATTGCTTCCAAAACACAAAGCACCAGGCCTGGTTGGGTTCAGTGGGGAATTCTCAAAATTTAAAAGAAAGAATTTATACCAATTCTCTACAATATCTTCCAGATAGATAGAGGCAAAGGGGATACTTTCTAACTCACTCAATGAGGCCACCATTACATTAAAACAAAACAAAGATATTACAGGAAAAAAAAAAAACCACACAGGCACAGGCCATTATCTCTCATAAACATAGATGCAAAATCCTCAACAAAGTAATAGAAAACTGAATCTAATAATATACCAAAGAATTATATAACATGATCCAGATTTGCAAAGCTGGTTCAACATTCAAAATTTAATTCTATCAAATCAACAGACTAAAGAAGAAAACTCACATGATAGTATAATCAGTGCAGAAAAGTAATTAACAATACTCAACATCTATTTATGACACTACTTGACTTTGACCTACAACAAAGCTAAACTAATCAAGATAGTGTGGTATTAGCAAAAGAATAGACAAGCATATCATAGAAAAGAAGAAAGTTCAAAAAGAAGAATATAGACATATATATATAGAGTTATATATATAAATACTTATAGATATAGATATAAAAATACAGATAATATTTAACAAATGAGCTAAATACAATGGAGCAAAGATAATCTTTTAAGCTTTTTAAAAATGTTTTTATTTATTTTTAACAGAGAGAGACAGAGCACGAGTGGAGGAGGGGCAGAGAGAGAGGGAGGCACAGAATCCATAGCAGGCTCCAGGCTCTGAGCTGTCAGCACACAGCCCAAAACAGGGCTTAAACTCATGAACCATGAGACCATGACCTGAGCTGAAGTTGGACACTTAACTGACAGAGCCACCCAGGTGCCCCAAAGATAATCTGTCCAATAAATGGTGCTGCAACAACTGGACATTCACACAGAAAAAACTAATCAATCTAGGCAAAGACTTTATACTCATTAATTCAAATGAATCATAGACGTAATATAGAATGCAAAAGTATGAAGATAACAGAAGAAAACTTTGATGACTTGAGTGTGATGATGACTTTCAAGATACAATACCAAAGTCACGGTTCATGAAAGAAAGCATTGATAAGCTGGATTTCATTAAAATTAAAAACTGCTCTGAATAGAAGAAGTTCACTGAAGAAGACAAGTCACAGACTGAGAGAACATATTTATTTTCAAAAGACATCATCAGATAAAGGATTATTATCCAAAATATACCATGAACTCTTAAAACTCAACAATAAGGAAGCAAATAACCCAACAAAAAATGTTGAAAAGATTTGAACGGACACATGACCAAAGATATTCAGTATATATATGCTAAATAATCACACTGTATAGCTTGTATACCTTAAGTATTATTTTAGTCTGTTCAGGCTGCTATAACAAAATACCACAGACTAGGTAGCTTATAAACAACAGAAATGTATTGCTTACAGTTTTAGAGGCTGGAAGTCCAAGATTATGGCACTGGCATGGTCAGGTGAAGGCCCTCTTGAGGGTTGGGAAATTCTCATTGTATCCTCACAGGGAAAAAGAGACTAGAGATCCCCTGGGTCTTCTTTGTTTTATTATTTTTTTGAAGTTTATTTATTTTGAGAGTGAGAAAGAAAGAGCATGAGCAGGATAGAGGCAGACAGACAGAGTATCCCAAGCTCTGTGCTGCCAGTACGGAACTCAATGTGGGGCTCTATCTCATGAACCATGAGATCATGACCTGAGCCAAGATCAAGAGTCAGACACTTGACTGGGCCACCCAAGCACCTGAAGGGTCTTCTTTTATAAGTCATTATTCCCATTCATGAGGACTGTGCCTTCATGGTGTCAGCCTTTGCCAAAGGCCCCACCTACTAATACTATTACATCAGGCATTAGGATTTCAAAATGTGAATTTTAGTGGGACATAAATATTCAGACTATAGCAGATTATACAGTTTTTATTTGTCACTTATGCTTCGATAAACTGAAGGAAAAATGATGCACAAAGGGCAAATAAGCAGATTAAAGATGTTCAACATTATGTGTCATTAGGAAGTTGCAAATTAAAACAAGGATATACTACTACATACCTATGAGGATGGTCAAAATGCAAAACTGCAACATTACCAAATCCTAGCCAGGATGGGAAACAACAGAAATTCCTATTCATTGCTGGTTGCAATGCAAAATTATATAACCTCTTTGGAGGATAGTTTGCTCCTTGGTGTTTACTTCAAAGGGTTGAAAATTATGTTCATACAAAAACTTGCATACAGTTGTTTATAGCAGTTTTATTCATAATAGCTAAAACTTGGAAGCAACCAAGATGTCTTTAAGTAGATTAGTGAAAAAGTAAACTATGACATATACAGACAATGGAACGTTATTCAGTACTAAGGAGAAATGAGCTCTCAAGACATGAAATGACACAGAAGACACTTATGCGTATTACTAAATAAAGGACTCTAATCTGAAAAGGCCATATATTGTATGATTCCAACAATACGGCATTCTGAAAAAGATAATCTTATGAAGATGGAAAAAGATCAGTAGTTACCAGGTAGGGGCTTGAGAGATATGAATAGTCAGAGTGTAACTGACGTTTTAGGGCAATGAAACTACTCTTATGATACTCTAATAGTGGATACATATCATTATACGTTTATCTAAACCAATAGAATATACCAAGAATGAACTCTAATTATAACTATAGTTGTCGGGTGATAATTATGTGTCATTGTTGGTTCATCAACTTTAATAAATGTACCACTCTGGTGTGGGACTTTGATAGTGAGGGATGTTGTGCCGATGTGGGGGTAGAAAATACATGGGAAATCTTGTTACTTCTCAGTTATGCTGTAAACTTAGAGCTACTCTAAAGTATAGAGCCTATTAAAACAGTTAACTATACCTAATGTTAAGGGCCCCATTTGAAAAAATAGACACTATTCAAACATAGATGAAAAATTTCAGAAGAGGAATGGAGACTGGGAGAAATTATTATAGGAAATGCTAGAAACAAAAACACTGTAACAAATAAAGAATGTCTTTTATAGGTTCATCAGTAGACTGGACATTGCCGAGGAAAGAGAAAGACTGAAGATTTATCAATAGAAACTGCTAAAACTGAGTTTCAAAAAAAAAAGAGAGAGAGAGAAAGAATGAAAATATAGAAAGGAGCACTCATAAATTCAAAAGGTGTAACATGTATTGTAAAAGAAAAAAAAAGAAGGGAACAAAATCATGCACATTTATAATAGACAAACCTTTATAAAATTAGTGACAAACCCTAAACCACTGATCCAAGAAGCTCAGAGAAGATGAAGCAGAATAAGTACCCTTCAACAATGACTCATATATATATATATATATATATATATATATATATATATATATATTATACTTATACTGCAGAAAACCAAAGACAAAGGAATAATCTTCAAAGAAGCCAAAAGGGGATAGAAGAATGCATTCCCTAAGAGAAACAAAGGTAAGAATTACAGCAGACTTATCAGAAAGCATGCAAACAAGAATAAAGTGGAGTAAAATAGTTAAAATGTTGAAAGAAAAATTAATTATCTAGAATTCTACATAAAGTGCAACTGTTCTTTAAAAGTAAAAAAAAAAAGGCTTTCTCATAGAAATAGAAACAAGGAATTCATGCCAGTGTATCTTTCTTGTAAGAAATGATTTAAAAATTCTTCAAAGAGAAGAAAAATGATATAGGCAGAAATATAGATCTATATAAAGAAATGAAAAGTATCAAAAAAGAGTGAGTTAAGGTAAAATAAAATATTTTATTTTTCTCATATTAAAGTGCTTTAAAAGATAACTTTTTAAAAGTAACAATAGTAATAATATTTTGTGTGTTTATAAGTGAAATGAATACTATAATGTCATAAGGGATGAGGAGGAATTGGAAATGTAAGCTATGCCCTACACATGAAGTGGTACAGTGTTATTTGAAGGTGGGCTTAGATTAGTTAAAAATGTTTATTGCAAACTGCAGGGAAATCATAAAAATGTTCTTAAAGAAGTATAATTGATATACTAGGAAAGGAGATAAGATGGGATTGTATAAAATGCTCAATTAAAAACAGAGGAGCAGAAAAAGGAAAAAAAGAAAAAAACAAATACAATGAAAACAGTTACAAAAAAGTTGATATTAATCAAATATAATAATAATCACTTGAAATGTGAATGATATAAATCTAACAAATAAAAGATAATTAGAGTGAATAAAAACAAGACTCAACTATATATTATCTACAACAAACCCACTTTTTAAATATAAAGATTCTGATCGATTAATAATGAATGAAAAAAGACATACCATGCTAACATTAATATAAAGGAAACAGGAATAGCTATATTAATTTCAGACAAAGTATACTTCAGAACAAGAAAACTTATGGGTATAGAAAGGCATCACATAGTGGTAAAGGGATAAACTTTCCAAGAAAACAATCTTTAATATGTATGCAGCTAACAGCAAGAGTGCCAAAATTTGTGAGACAAATCTCATAGAATTAAGAAGAGATATAACTGAATCCCCTATTACAGATGAAGTAGTCAACATTCTCTTTCAGGAAGAACAGTCCAGAAGAAAAACAGTAAGAATGCAGTAAATCTGACCACCACTATCCACCAATTGGACCTACTTGAAACTTACACATACCTCTTTTGTAAATATCAACAAACCCATTGGAAAGTTTATTATGGAAAGGCAAAAGACCCAGAATAGCCAACACAATACTGAGGAAAAATGACAAAACTGAAGAACTCAAACCATCCAGCTTTGTGACTATTCAAGGTTACTGTAATCAAGAGAGTGTGATATTGGTGAAGAATAAACACATAAGTCAACACAAGAGTAGAAATATGGCAGAAATAGACTTATACAAATACAGTCAACTCATCATTGACCAAGGAGCATGGGCAATTCAATGAAGAAAGGATATGTTTTGTTTTGTTTTGTTTTGTTTTGTTCAAAAAATAGTACTGGTAATAGTTGAGCATCCACATACCCAAAAAGAAAGAGGAGGATGAAAAGGACAAGGAGGAAAGGAGGAGGAAGTGGGGAAGGAAAAAAAAAAAAAAAAAACAAAGAATCTAGACATACACCTCAAACATATCACAAAAAAATTAACTCAGATTCAATTATATATCTAAATATAAAACACAAAAACACAGAATTCTAGAAGAAATCATAAGAAAATCTAGATGGCCTTGAATCTGTTGATATATGCGTTTTGTAAATATAATATTTGTCTGATAAAGTACTTGTACCCAAAATATATAAATAACTCTTACAACTCACCAAGAAAATGCACAACCAATTAAAAATAAGCAAGAGTTAAAGAGCCATCTCAACAAAGATACACAGATTGCAAATTAGCATAACAAAAAGCTTTTAAATAAAATTTTTCATTAGATTACAATTAAAATAACAAGGAGATACCACTACATGCCTAGCAGAATTGCTAAAATACAAGTAAATAAATAAATAATATAATCACTAACAATACCAGTTGCTGGCGAGGATGCAAGCCAACAGAAACCCTAACCCATTGCTTATGAGAATGCAGAGTGATACAGCGACTTTGAAAGACAGTTTAACAATTCTTATAAGTCCTGTCATACAGTCCAGCAATTACACTCCCAGGCATTTTGCAAACTGATTTGAAGATTGAGGTCTCTACAAAATCTGCACATGAATGTTTCTAACAACTTTATTTGGAATCACCAAAAACTGAAAACAACCAATGTACCCTCAATTAGTGAATGGATAAACAAACTGTGGTACATCATACAATGAAATATTATTCAGGAAAAAAATACAATAAATAAGCTATTAAACCACAAAATATACGGATAAATCTTAAATGTCACTGAGTGAAAAAAATCCAATCTAAAAATGATACATACTGTATGATTCCAATTATGTAACATTTTGGAAAAAGCAAAATTATAAGAAAAGTAAAAGATCAATGGTTTCTAGGAATTAAGCAGAAGTGGAGATGAACTGAATAGGTAGGATGTTTCTTAGGATGGAGAAACTATTCTGTGTACTACCATAACGGACAATACTTGACACCGTGCATTTGTCAAAACCTATAAAACTTTACAGCGCTAGGAGTGACCCTTAATATAGGCAAACTTATAGAAGTCATTTAAAAGGTTAAGGAATCCAGGATGAAATATAGAATGTGACAAAACAATCTCACTTCATTATAGATGTATGAAACAACCTTACTGAAGAAGGTATTTTCAAATCTATCAATATGATCATTCATATCATTATTTTATTTCATAATTCTAATTTTTTAAGTTTATTTTGAGAGAGTGTGGAAGTGGGATGGGGAAGGTTGAAAGAGACAGACATAGAGAGACAGACAGAGGCAGAATCTCAAGCAGACTCCTCACTGTCACCAGTGAGCCCCGACACGGGGCTCAATCACACAAACCGTGAGATCATGACCTGAGCTGAAAGTAAGAGTCGGACGCTTAACTGACTGAGTTACCCAGGAACCTTTCATAATTCTAATTTGACTGATACGTCTTCAGCCATATTTTGGGTATGATTAACATACTGATTAACAATTACTTTTTTTAGAAAATTCAACCTTCATCATCATAAAATGACGTTCTTTACTTTTGCAATGCCTTTTATTTTAAAGAACATTTTAAAGTCTGCTGTTAATAATATAGCCACATTGGGGCGCCTGGGTGGCTCAGTCGGTTGAGTGTCCGACTTCAGCTCAGGTCACGATCTCGCGGTCCGTGAGTTCGAGCCCCGCTTCGGGCTCTGGGCTGATGGCCCAGAGCCCAGAGCCTGCTTCCGATTCTGTGTCTCCCTCTCTCTCTGCTCCTCCCCTGTTCATGCTCTGTCTCTCTCTGTCTCAAAAATAAATAAACGTTAAAAAAATTTAAAAAAAAATAATATAGCCATATTTTTTAAAGTGGTGTTTACATGGTTTAACTTTTCCCTCCTTTTGCTTTTAACCTTACGATATTATTAAATTGAAATTAGCACATCGTTTTAATATAAATAGTTTGCTTATGTCTAAGAACACCTTTTAAAATTCCTGTTTTAATGGTCTGCTAATGATAAAATTTCTCTTCTGTAGTTAGTTGTAAATTATTTTACTTTGCCTACATTTTTAAATATTTTTTTGTGATTTTAAATTATAGGTTGGCTATTTCTTTCTTTAACTTGAAGCTATATTTCTACTCTTTTTGTCTTCCATTATTGCTTTGAAAACCTATCAAAGTTTGTCAGCCTATCCTCCTCTAAAATAATCTTTTTCCTCTGGCCCTTTTAAGATCTTTTCTGTTATTCTTCTGTAATGTTATTATGATGTCTGTAGACTTGTATTTCTTCTTCTATATTCTGCTGAGGGATATTTTGCCCTCTTGAATATATGTAGGCATGATGTTTTTCACCAATTTCAGAATGTTCTAAGCCATTATAGCTGTACATATTGACTCTGCTCCCACTTCTTTCTACAATCCATTAAATATACATATATATAAATATATTTTTTGTGCATTGTATATATATCTTTTCAGTGTATCATCGATGTCTCTTTTCCTTTTTTGTATATTGTACATTATTCTACCTTTACATATCTTTTGACATACCTTCCAATTCACTAATTCTCCTTACAGCTGGGACAATGTTTTTAAACCATCTTTTCAATATAATTTTATCTGCTAGTCATTCAAATATGCAATGTTTCTTTTCCATCTAAAAGTTTAAATTTGGCTATCATCTCTCTATATATAAAGGGTTTTATTTTTCTTTACCATCTATAATAAAATACAGAACTTCCTTGACTAGCAATGGGATTATATGTCCCAAGAGGCCCATCATAAATTGAAAATACTGTAAACTGAAAATGCATTTAATAGACCTAACCTAAAGAACATCATAGGTTAGCCTAAGATACTTTAAACATATCCAGAACACTTATATTATTAGCCTGCAGTTGGAAAAAAGAATAACCAATTGTGTAATAGAGTTGAGTATCTCCTGTAATTTATTGAATACTGTACTTCCAATATTTATTTTATAAATACTTCCAATAGTTATTGAAAGAGATAAACAGAATGGTTATATGGATATAGAATGGTTTTTAGTTTATTGGTTGTTTACCCTAAGGATCACGTGGCTGACAAACTTGCAATGGTTTGCTCCTGCCACCCAGCATCACAAGATAGCATTGTTCTGCATTTTGCTAATATGGTTAAAGATAAAAATTCAAAATTTAAAGTAGCATTTCTGTTGAATGCATACAGCTTTCACACCATCAAAAAAAAAAAAAAAGTCAAACCATCCTACATCGAGGACCATCTATAATTCAAATATCTGAAATTATTGGAAGTATATTTCTGTTACCTCCTGAATCTGCTGAGATTAACTTATGTCTCCTTTTTAATATCATTATATTTGATTGTTTTTTTAGATATGTTTGAAAAATTATTCTGAGATATAATTTAAGGACTAAGATGCTTTTTTCTTTTTTCTCTTCAGGGAGGATTTTTGTGTTCTTTTATCAGGTACCAGAGGGTGTTAGCAGTCCAGAATCAAAGCTGGACTTTGGTTTCTGTACCCAGACTTACCAGATCACACTTTCAGAGTGTGAGACATTATTTCACCAGGAGACCTCTCATTGGTAACAGCTGACTTTAATTTATGTCGCTTCAGCAAGTTAGTCTGCAGAAAAAGTAGCTCCACCTCTCCATTGGTAAAGGCCCCAGAGATAAAAGCAGCTGTTGGCTGGTAGAGAATGGGAGGGGAAATCCTAGGAGTAGCCACACAGCATAGAAAGAAAAAGGGTTGGGTCTTGTCCTGTCATGGCATTGATTTCCATCTAACCTTAGTTCACTAGCTCCTGGCTGTCTGATTTAGTCTTCGATGTCTTCAATAAATGTTATAAAGAGAGAAGGGTTAATGCAATTATTTAATAAGCCAGTTGTTTAATCAGAGTTGTTCCTCGAATGACTATTTAAACTTTTATTTCAGATTGACACACTACTGACTGTCATTTGGAATTGGTCCTTTACCTTCTTTCATGTAAAACCTCCTGTGGACAAACCTCCTCCTGATCAATCCCAGCATTGTGGACAAGCAATGACTAGGACTGCCAATGACCAGGGTAGCTAAATTTGAATTTCAGATAAACAGTGAAGATTTTAAAAATAGAAGTATGATCCAAATATTGCATGGGATATATATATATATATATATATTTATCTTTTACAATGTTTCACTGTTTATCTGAAATTCAAATCTAACTGGATCCCCTTCACTTGTATTTGCTAACCTTGTCAACCTTAGTGATGGCTGGTAGGATAAAAGTTTGCTCTGGTGTAAAGAGTTTCTAAGAAACCCAGAAGTTAAAGATTCTTTGAATTTACTGCAGTAATTAGAGTGAAATCTAGCTACTACATTATGGTTAGGTACCTCAGTAATGTTTGTTTCAAGTGGAATTAAAGAATCTCAGCATAGGATCTCTGAAAGTAAAAACTAATACCAACTATTTGATAATGTCACAAATAAACCATTTTAAGGACTACATTTTTGAGAGGTTCTGGATAAAGATTAAAATGCAGATATCATGAAAAGACTGAGACCATTGGTAGTGCTAAAATAATTATAAAGCATTCCATTTTATTTCTGGAAAAATAATATTGAGCCACATGTTGAAGTAAACCACATTAAAAGGACTTGAGCAAAATCACTGTAAAAATCAATCATAGAAACCCAAATCCTCTTCCAAACCTCTGACAGTTCAAGACTTAACACTAAAAAAGAATGCTCCCTGATGCATTTGAAATTTTCCAGTCTGTCTTATAACAACTTCCTCGCAAAACCCTCCCTTTTCTATACATAGTCATATGTACATCATTATATCCATTAGTGAAATTATCTTAGATATCAGTATAATACCTGTTAGTCAAATGATTATATTCTCAAGGAGGTATGCACTTGAAGGAATAATAATTTATGTTATTAGTTTACTAGGGCAGTTTTATTTTGTGACAAATTAGCTAATATATTTCAATATAGTCATGACTTAAAGGGGATATTTAGATATTTTTGAAATATATTTTCATCTGTATTTTAAATCTGAATCTATTTTCTCTTTTTACCACATGTATGATTTAGTATCTCTCTACCACATGTATGATGTAATTTCTCTATCCCCAAAGATTCTAGCCTCTCATTCACTTTGCTTTGCATTTATTCCAGCTTTTGTCTTTGTATATTATCAAATTAAACATATTTGCAAGTTAAACAAACATGCATGGTCTCCATGTCTAGATCACTTATGCAGATTAGAAACAAAAGAAAAGAGGCAAAAACCCAGAAACCTTTTAAACTATTCTCGATATTTCTAAAACTGACACACTTCCTTTGAAATGTATTCTGTTTTATGTTTTAGAAAGTTTTTTCTACTGCCATGTTTGTCCTTAACGACTCAATTACCCATCTCCCATGCCTTTATTTAAAATCGTTCATTACAACAAAGATTTAAACCATAATTGAAATGTTGCCCACCATAAAGGAAAAAATAACTAAAAACAAACCATGGGTTTAATTTCAGTTCAATTCTTAAAGATTTTTTTCTTTTTTTCAGCTAATAAAGTCTCTGATTATTCTTTAGTCACTAAGGAAGGAAATTCTGTTTTTTGCTGTCAAGTACCAGTGCTTGATTATTATTAATTGTAGTGTCCCTAGAATCCATTCAAGATGACATTATCTGAAGCTATATTAGAATATAGGTTTTAGCTATGGTAACAAAAATGCAAATATTCCAACAGCTTAAGAAAAATTTGTTTTCCTCTCACATCAAAATCTGAGTAAGGGTGCCTTGGTGGCTCACTCAGTTAAGCAGGGGGCTCTTGATTTCCACTCAAGTCATGATCTCACAATTCCTGAGTTCAAGTCCCGTGCTGACAGCAAGGAGCCTGCTTGCAATTTTCTCTCTTCCTCTCTCTCTGCTACCCCCTTCCATCTGTGCTCATTTTTTTTCTGGTATGCTCTCTCTATAAATTAGTAAATAAACTTGGGGCGCCTGGGTGGCTCAGTCGGTTAAGCGTCCAACGTTAGATCAGGTCATGATCTCACGGTTTGGGAGTTCTTGTGAGTTTGAGACCCGCATCAGGCTCTGCACTGACAGCTCGGAGCTCGGAGCCTGGAGCCTGCTTCGGATTCTGTGTCTCCCTCTCTCTCTGGCCCTTCCCCTCTCAAGCTCTGTCTCTCTCTCAAAAATAAATAAACATTAAAAAAAATTTAAATAATAAAAAAATGAGCAAATAATCTTAAAAAAATATCAGTAGATTATACCTAATAATTAACTCTACAACATTAACAAGCCCAGCTCCTTCACTTCTTTAGTCAAAAAGTAGCATTCCTTTTCCAAAGGTACCATCCTCAAAAAGTAGCTTTCATTTTCTTTGCCAGGAGGGCTGTGCTAGCTCCTACCATCACATACAGATCTTGGCCACTGATAAGGAGAGGACATGCCTTTTCATTTTAAGGGCTCAGGTCAGAAGATACAGCTGTACTGCTCATGTGTCATTGACCAGAACTTAGTCATGTGGATAAGCCTCGTAATAAGAGAGTCCGGGAATATTTTTACCTTGGCAGCCATGTGCACAGCAAAATTAAAGTATTCTATTAAAGGATGGGGGGGAGTAGATATTGGGAGATAATAAGCTGTACATAATTTCTTCATTTGCTTATATTTGTTAAATATTTATTATTTTCCTCTTATGTTCCTGGCACAGTGCCAGATGGCTGGAAAACAGGGATCACAAAATAAGGTTTATATTCCTAAATAGACATTGTTTCTGTCTAGTTAGTGAAATAAATATTGCTAAATAAATATGCAAATAAATTATGTTCTAGACTAAATTGTATATATAAAGATTGTAGTAGGGAAATTTCATGGAGTCTTAAAGGAAGAGTAGGATTAGCCACGGAAAAGAGAGAAAAACATCCCGTGCAGAGAGAACCAAATAAGTTAAATATTTGGGAAGAAAATAAATTTGACTTACTCAAGAACTTAAAATTTAGTGACAGTGATAACAACAGTGACAATGTGAAGGGTTTTTTTTTTTTATTATTTTCTTTTAAAAAAAAGGCACTGAAGGATTTTAAAGCGTTTCCTCTTTGCCATCTTAATACAGTATGCCAGGGGACTCCTGCATTCCCCATATTGTGTCTATAAAAACCCTTCAAAGATGCCCATTTTTTTTAGAATACACTTGAATTTTTATTTATTTATTTATTTATTTTAAATATAACTTATTGCCAAATTAGCCAATGTACAGTATATACAGTGTGCTCTTGGCTTCAGAAGTAGATTCCCATGATTCATCACTTACATACAACACCCAGTGCTCATCCCAACAACTGCCCTCCTCAATGCCCATCACCCATTTACCCCCCTCCCCCAATCAACCCTCAGTTTGTACTCTGCATTTAAGAGTTTCTTATGTTTTGCCTCCCTCTCTGTTTGAAACTATTTTTTCCCCTTTCCTTCCCCCATGGTCTTCTATTAAGTTTCTCAAATTCAACATATGAGTGAAAACATGATATCTGTCTTTCTCTGACTCATTTCACTTAGCATTAACCTCTAGTTCCACCCACATTCTTGCAAATGGCAAGATTTTGTTCATTCTCATTGCTGAATAGTATTCCATTGTATATGTATACCACATCTTCTTTATCTATTCATCAGTTGATGGACATTTCATGCCCAAACATGTTTAAAGTCTTTATCTCACTTGGTTACTAACAATTTTTCAAGCTTTTACTCATCCTTAGATTTTGATTTTTCATCTTTTATGTACGTTCTTTCAAAATTTCACTGTGGTGATTTTTAGAAGCCCTCTTCATTTCTATTGGAATCATTTGACTGCATTATCAGAATATTATTTTTGAGTGGTCTTTATCTTTTCATTAAAAGTCATCTGTCTTTGATTTTTTCCAAATTTTGGGGCTAATCCAACTATATTTAAATTTTTTTATTACAGTAGTGTCACTTTCTCACAATGTCAATACCATAAAATGCATATAACTTTCCAGAATATTAATTTAGTAGATTATATTTGAAAATAAAGTGCAAATATAATTACTTCAATAATTAATGTTACAGAACATTCATTTTCTAGGACATAACTTTGATTTTCAATATTAATAAAAGATCTGTGGTGGATTCTGAATTATAATATTTTATACACAATAATAATAGAGATCATTGGCCCACTGCACTCATTTCAAAATTGAGGAGTCTGAGATCTCTTGAGATGTGTCACTTCCAAAAGTTACATGAGTGATAAAGAACAATACTGAAGTCACATAGTAGCTCTTCTGACTCTTAGTCCAATGCTCTTTCCCTATACCCATCCCTAAAGCTGCCACTGAGGTTTGGCTTCCCCTCTACCTAGTGATTAATGGTCTGAAATGGATGAGTAGATTAAAGGATGAAGATATAAAACTTTTGCTGTGTTTTCACTTGCCACACACACTAATCAAGTTGAGTTAAGTGGATTATGCCACGGATTAAAGCAAGGAATTTAAAGACCATTTAAATAACCCTATCTTATGCCCTACAGAAATATATATATTTATATATAATGATGTTTATATGTATGTATAATATATATGAAAGCTGGAATAGATTCATAACTTAAATACATTTTAAAAGATGAATTGTTTAAAAATTAGCTCAATTTGTAATTTCTAATATTAAGTTGATAATTGATCACTTAAAATAGGATAATTATACATTATATTATGACATAGGCTTAGTTAAAAATCAGCTTTATGTATGAATCAAACAGTACGGCAATGCTTGTGGGATCCAGTGGCTTTTAATACAGGCAAGTAATCTTAGTGAAAGCAGAGTTCCTTATTAATCTTCTTGGATGTACTGGAACTCTTGATCCTTACTTAGGCACCCTGAAGAGGTGATTTACTGCTTTCACCACAGCTACCAGAAAAAAGTACAAAGTCCAACCCTATTTTAGCAGAAGAATCAAGAAATAATATAACTAAAGAAAAGTGAGGAAAACAGCTTCTAATGAATTCTTCAATATTCTAAAATATGGGTTAAATCCCACCCAGAAGGAACTGTTATAATGAAAATGTTCAAGAATATCTGCAGAGAGCAGTTTAAATAATCTCAGAAGTTGTATACAACTTCTCAGAATGAAAAATCAAAACGTGTGCTAACATTTAAAACCAGAACTTACAAAGGGTAAAAACATTTTTCTAAAAATATTTAATGATCATATTTCAAATGTTTCTTTGTCTTCTATCATTTTTTAGATTTTTTTTATCAAAGCTATGAAGAAATATATGACATATCAGGATGGTATGTGTTTTTAAAATAACAAATATATTAAATTTGTAATCTTGGCAATTCATGTTCCTAAATCTGGTTGTGCATAAAAATATGAATAGGAAACATTAATGCAAGAATGCAAAAGCTATGAGGTTCTCCAATCCTAGATTATCAACTCTTCAATCTTGACTATATTTAAACTCTGTCTCCATTCCTTGTAACTAGCCTTTCTTTTCTAAAAGGATTCAACATTGAAATAAACAGTTTTAATAAGTGGCAGCTGTTTTCCCTTTCTTTCCCCCCTCAGTTTCACAAAGACTTCTAAGCTTATGAAGGATGGACATACCTAGAAACTGGAGATCAAAAGCGTAAGGTAGTATACTTCATATATTTATTAGAATTTTAATTGCTTAATCACCATTTTGGACCAACATATAACAAATTACTTTGCTATCAACAGACTGAACATTTTTAAAAAATCAGTAGTTTTATTTTAATTGTCCAACTTAAAAATTACACAAGAACATTTTTTTTAAATCTTAAACACAATAGCCTAGAAAGCTACCTCTGGCATTCCTGTGACACATCACACCATTCTTTTTTAAATGTTATGTAAGAGAGGAACAATATTCAAATCATTAATCTTCAATCTAATTATCGTTAATCAGTATTTATCTTAATAATAAAATACATACACTAACATGCTAACATTATATATATATATATATATATATATATATATATATATATATATATAACAAAGAGGTAGAAAGCAGTGAATATGTTAACTGATTAGTGTTTTCATTGTTTATTTAATATGGTCTAAATACCATGTCTTATTGAATCTAAGATTCATATTCATTTTTTTTTCTTTTTACACCTAAGCATCTCTGAAATCAAGATGTGTCTTTAAGACACACTTTAAATCACTCCAGCCAGGAAGTAATTATGACATACTTTTCATTTCCTGCCCATGTGAATCAAAACAAGCTGAAAAGGTATAAGGACTTGAAAGTCCCAAAGAAATAAAAGAATATGCTTTTTAAGAAGTGCTGCATCGGGGCGCCTGGGTGGTGTAGTCGGTTAAGCGTCCGACTTCAGCCAGGTCACGATCTCGCGGTCCGTGAGTTCGAGCCCCGTGTCGGGCTCTGGGCTGATGGCTCGGAGCCTGGAGCCTGTTTCCGATTCTGTGTCTCCCTCTCTCTCTGCCCCTCGCCCGTTCATGCTCTGTCTCTCTCTGTCCCAAAAATAAATTTAAAAATGTTGACAAAAAAAAGAAAATTAAAAAAAAAAAAAAGAAGTGCTGCATCACTAACATGCAATATCACACAGCACAATTTATGCAGAAAAACAAAAACACTGATAATTCAGGATCAAAATATCACTCAGAATTATCAAACTTTGAATATGAGTTTTACAAATGCATTACCTAATTTATTTTGCGCCCAAATACACACACATGTGTAGAGAAAGGAGACAAAAATGTAAAAGATTTTCAACAAGAAGTACAAAATAAAATGTCTAAGTGATAAAATTATACCATAGCATAATTGATAGCGTTATTTTTTCTTCATTAGTGAGAAATAAAATAGTATGCCTTTGGTAAAGCGGGCACTTTAGGTGCCCATTCCCACAGCCCCTTGACCTACATCCGATTTCATCTCCAACTATGGCAGTGGTTCCTATTCTCAATGACAATGTCCAACCTAAAGATCCCAAGCTCTTTTTTTTCAGCCTAACCCAAACTAAGACAGATACAATCTTAGACTTGATTAACGATGGAAAATGAAATGAATGTCTTTTTTTTTCTTCTTAAGACAAAAGTTAATACTTTATAGTAAATTAAACATCTATGAAAATTATTCAGTTTTTTACTTATAAAATTCCTGTTAACATTAAAGTATTAAAGCCAGCTGCAATAACCTACTATTCCCACCCTTCTAAATGCCAAAAGTATATTTAATCTCTGACATATATTACAACCAATATCTCCAATTAATGGAATACAGGAGTGATACATAATTCAAAACACTTGAACTTTATATAGTTAATAGCATACAGATTTTAAAGCACATCTACACATTATAATCACACACAGGCTTAATCATAAGAAAATGCCTGAAATTGTGAGTCATTTGTAAGAAGCATAAATTCCTAAGCATTGCACGTTTTCTTATATGCCTTTCCTCGTCTATACTAACTAAACACGGAAATCAAAGAGTTCTTCAGACATGCTTGCCATCAAATTTATTTTATACAGATTTACCCATAGTAACATGACAGAAAACACATGCTGTGCCAGTCTCCTAGTTTTTGCCTAAAGAAATATTAGCATCAACAAATTGTTATTGCACACATATCATGTTCAATGTAGTATGTACCACAGACACTTTTAAAAATGAGTAAGAAGTGGTCATTATAAGTACTCATGGTACCCACTGTCAATAAATGGCATAACATCAGTAGAATACACTCTCAAAACAAAAATAAAATATTATTTTAAAAAATCTAAAATTAAAGTCCAGTGAAGGAAGAAATAATTTCCCTTTAGTCAGTTAAGAAAGCCTTTCTGGAGGCTATGACAATTCAGCAGAGGCTTAAAAAACTGAGTAAACACCAGCCACAGGAAAAAAGGAGAAAATATGTGCTAGAAGGATGTGAACTTTGAGCAGGGACTCAAAGATGAAAATGGCATATTGGTTTTGAAAACCAGAGGCTTCTCAGTGTGGCTAAGACATGAAGTGAAAGGGAACATAAAATGGTGATGGAGCCACCATGGAAGCCGTCATGGAAGCCCTGCATGTGAGGCTAAGGAAATGGCATGGCAAGATGGGCAACACTATAGGTAAGCGAGAGTGCTGGCATAATCCAAGACAAAAGATGTCAGAAGAAAGGATTATTTGAATTAAAAGAAGATGATAATGTCAAATGCTACAGAACAATTTGAGGCTAAAGATACCTGACAAACGGCTACTGGCTTACAAGGTCAGTGTCCTTTAGAGTGTAATGGATTGTGGAATTTTTAATTGAAAGAGTAAAAAAGTGAGAAACCACCAATAAAGAAAATAAATCACTCTTCCAAGAAGTTTTGAGAAGAAAAAAAAAAAGCTAAATCTTGCATTTCTTCATTTCATAAAATTTTGCTGATGGTCTTTGCCACTAAGTACCAGCATCCTTTAAAAAAATAATATTAAATATCTCTCAGACCTACCAGAGTTTCATTGATGAAAAACAAAACAAAAGTGAAACTTGTACTTTAGGAGTTGTTATAGCATTTCTCCAGCAACAAAAACCCTATAAAATATGTAATTGCAGTTTCCTAAAGGATAAAATGAAGGCACAGTCAACAAATTATATTAAATCTGACCAATTTTCAAATTCATAACTGCTGAATACAGATCTTCTTTGACTTATGGTGGGGCTATGTCCCAATCAATACATCACAAATTGATAAAATCCTAACTGAAAATGCATTTAATACATCTAATATACTAAATAGCATAGCTTAGACCACTAGTCTACCTTAAACTTGCTCAGAACACATTAGCCTATAGTTGGGCAAAATCATCTAACACAAAGCCTATTTTACAATAAAGTGATGAATATCTCATGTAGCTTACTGAATACTGTACAAAAAGTAAAAAACAAAACAAAACAAAACAAAAAAACCAGAATGATTGTATAGGTACAGAATGGTTGTAAGGGCATTAATTTTGTTACCCTCATGATCATTTGCCCACACATAGCTGTGTCTCATTCCCATGGCCCAGCATCATGAAACAGGATCTTATCTCATATTTCTGTCCCAGGAAAAGATCAAACTTCAAAATCCAAAGTACTATTGCTATTGAATGTGTATGGCTTTCACCCCATCATAAAGTTAAAAAATTGTAAGCTGAACCACTGTAAGTTGGGACTGGCTATATTTGGAATTTTTTAAATAGCAAATTTAATAAAAGTAAATAACAAAATAAATAATAAACATTCACTACAGGAAAAGAAGACTATGTAAGTTAAAACAGTAAGAGTAAAACACTCATAATCTAAGAATCCAGAGAACACTTTTAATATTTTGAGGTATAGCTGAGCAGTCACAAGGATGAATAGGTATGTGCAAGTTTTACCTCCCTCTGTCACTCACTACTTGCCTCATATTATGCAAAGTATGTAATTTCCCAGATCCATTGCTTATTTATTTGTAAAATGAAATAATAATGCGTGTTATGAGAATTAATGAACCATACACATAAATTTCTTAAACCAATACTTGACATATCCTATTCAATAAAAGTTATTACGTTTATGAATGTTCATGTTTTGGTATACATGCATAGGTCACAGGGAAAGTGAGGGGATCATATGACACAGATAATCCATTAAATTACAAATATATTTTAATTTCTACATTCATAAAGACAAAGGGCAATTTTTTTTTTAATATTTATTTTGAAAGACAATGTACAAGCAGGGGAGGTGCAGAGAGACAGAGGGAGAGACAGAATCCCAAGCAGGCTTTACGACATCAGCACAGAGCCAAATGCAGGGCTTGAATCCATGAACCGTGAGATCATGACCTGAGCCAAAACCAAGAGTCAGACACTTAACCAATTGAGCCACCCAGGCACCCCAGGTTGGCAACCTTTTACACAAACTCCAGAAAACAGAGGCACCTGGGGGGCTCAGTTGATTAAGTGTCTGACTCTTGGTTAGGCTCAGGTCATGATCTCACAGTTCATTGGAGAGCGCTGAGAGCACAGAGCCTGCTTGCGATTCTCTCTCTCCCCCTCTTCTGTCTGCCCCATCCCCACTCAGGTGTGCTCTCTCTTTCTCTCTCTCTCTCTCTCTCTCTCTCTCTCTCTCTCTCTAAATGAACAACTTTTGTAACCCAGAAAAAAATCCAGAAAATAAATATTTTAGGCTTTGAAAGTATACTATTGTCTATATGGCAGTTGCCACTCAACTCTGCTACTGCAGCATGAAAACAGCCATTGACAACACTTCAAGTATTCACGTGACTGTTTTTCCAATGAAATTTTATTTATAAAAATTGGAAGTTGGCCAGATTTTGTCCACATGTTGTAGTTTGCTTCCTTCTGAACTGAAACATTGTTTTATGGCTGTGTAATATAATATCCGTAATTTATTTAGCCAACATTCAATTATTTACAAGTAAATTTTTTCCCCCAAATTTGCTTTCACAACCATTCCCACTCTAGAGTATATCTTTAGGTTAAGTAGATTATTTACTTAGGCTAATTCTTACATACATGTGAAAGCTTTTATTATGTATGCCTTCCCATCCAGAAAATCTTTACTAAATTCCACTCACACGAGTGTTTGAGAGGATCATTTTCCTAACACTGTTGCCGGAATTGGACATTTGGGGTGGGGAGGGGGAGTGATTTTCTTAGATATTCTAATTTTGCATAAGTTACCAGTATTTAGTTACATAAAATCAAAGGGCTAAGTATTGATCATTTTTATTTTCAACTGAAATGACATCTATAAAGCAAATAATTTCTATTTCTAAGGAAAGAAGGCTTATTATTAAAGTTCTTCTCATAAATTATAAGAAGAAGAGACAAAATGATCTGAAACCCTACTTTCTAAGGTTAACTCTAGAATACATCCAATGATATATACCCAAGAAGTAAATAACATTAATTTTAGTGAACATTCTTTTGTAGCTGTCTTAATACATACATATTTACACATAATGAAGCAGATAATTGTTTTAAATATTTGTTTGCATGACTTCTTAGCATCCTGTCCCTATTTCTCATTGCGTCAAGCACCTAGAGAACCCTACTGTCTGTGGCCTGATTGAATGCATTCACAGCCACAAACTGAGAGCTGTGATTGTTTAACAAAACCATTTTTCTATTATACAGGATTCTCAGTTTATCTTTTACTCCCTTAATGTATCAAAACCAAAAGTTAATCAGTACTTTTACTCCCCTCCCAAATAACACAAGGAATTTATAATACTTGAACTTCATTTAGGTTCTTGCCTACTTATTCTCACTACATTAATGTTTGGGGTATCTACTGCTCATTAAATTCAGACGTATCAGTGTATACAATTAACATATCATTATGTTGTGAACCGAAAACTAATATAGTGTTATACGTCAATTATACCTCAATTAAAAAAAATTAAATTCACACATATTCACAGCTTTCTTGGATTGTGACACCTTCCTGTATCACCAAACTTCCTCAGGAGTGGTTGGCGGGGGTATTTTTCTTTCTCATTCCCCCAGTGCAGCCACTGTGCACAACCCCAGCAGGCAACACTGACACAGAACCCTATATGAGAAGTAACCCCAGAGCTTTGCTATTCCAGGCATGGACTCACCCTTGCCTTTTTAAGTATCAGTTTATTCTGTAGAGGATCTCTTATTTGTCTCTCCCTAAGTATTAACTTTTGTTCCTGTCCCTTGAGTCTGCCAAAATGAAGTACATATTTAATGCCCTAGAAAGAATTTTTTTGTGTGCCAGGGGTTGTTTTAAATCTCAGAGTTTCTGTTTATCTTGATGTTCTGGCTTAGTGAAGATTGCAATCTTGCCAGCTGTTGATGATTTTAATAATATTTACATAAGATGATACTTACAAAGTACTTCAAATGTATACTGATCTCTACCTTCTCTCTTCTTCTCCCCCTTTGTTACTTTCCCACCCCTAATTATCAGTTGTTGCTTTGAGTTTGGTAGCATTAGGTTCTTAACATTTATTAGTTTTTCTCTTGCAATTAGTTACCTAGGTGCTTGGTATAATTAGTTCAACATAGTGGAAGGGACTATCTAGATCTGTGGGCTCTCTTTTATAAAGAGCATTAATCTTATTCATAAGGGTTCTATCCTCATGACTGAATTAACTTCTAAAGGCCCTACTTCCTAATATCATCACATTGGGCATTATGGTTTCAACGTATAAACTTTGAGGGCAGAGGGTAGGGGTACACAAACATTCAGACCATAGCCCATGTGTTTATAATGTTGTATGTAGAACAGTTGGAATATACTGAGTCACTGAGTTATGCTCATTTTTTAAATGTCAAAGTATTTCATTATACAACATAATAAAAAAAATCATACTATTAAATTGTTATCAATCACATCAAAAGAGACTATAAATGTCGAGGCGGTCTAGAGCATGAAACAGGTACGTGTTTCCCAAAATTCCAATTTTCATCTGAAAGCTGAAATGTTATCATTGGCAACAAGGTCAGATGTTTTCCCTGAAAAGATAGGTGCATACTGGTCATTTTTTTAATTCTAATTTTTTTTTTTTTTTTTTTTTTTTTTTTTTTTTTTTTTTAGAGAGAGAGTGTGTGAGCAGGGGAAAGGGGCCGAGAGAGAGACAGAATCTTAAGCAGGCTCCATGCTCAACATGGAGCCCAACACAGGGCTTGATCCCATAATCCTGGGATCATGACCTGAGCCAAAATTAACAGTAGGACTCTCAACAAATTGAGCCAGTCAGGTGCCTCTACAGTGGTCACATTTGAATTTTGTAGAAATGACTGCCAAATATCCAAGTATGCCTATAAGTCTTTTTTTCCAAGAAAAAAACGTTTTCAATTAAAAATTGGCTAATTTATATGGCAACTCATATACAAAAATGCTTTACCTCAATGCAAGCATTGTATTTTACTATACAGAAAAAGGCTGTGTGTGTACTTCTTATTCTGTTACATAGAATATTTAAGACTTTTACTCCAGTGCTGAGATTTAATGATTTAATATTTTTTAGTGCTGCATCATGGATCTTGAGTTATTTATTTATTTTTTTTAATGTGACTGCATGGCAATCATGAATACAATGGCAAGTTCAGTCTGGTACTACTGTAGTTTTATCTACCATTGCTTGAGTATCTGCAGTGTAAATACCAACACGGAGGGGAAAAAGAAACATGTTTGCAATGTTATCAAAACAGTTCTAACTTGATGAATATCCTAACTGTATCCATGGATTCCAGAGGTCCATGGAGCACACTATGAAAATTACTGTATTAGGTTAACCAATTCTTTTAATAATACCCCTATTAACATACAAAGGTATTGATATTCCAGAGAACATATTTTGAGACAATACGTTAAGTGAGATTCCAGAGAAAAAATCTTCAATTGTAAAATGAATTTCTTGATCCTTTAATGACTTTTCTTCTTAAAAAACAGAATGTTGATAACTTAAATCTCTCGTTTTAAGAGCTACTTGCTTAAAATTTCCATTTACTTCTCCCTGAGTACAGATGGAGATTTAGCAACATAAACAGATTTTCTACTCAAAAATCTTTAATTTAGAAATCCTACCAACCTGTTTTTTTTTTTTTTTGATATGTATGTCTCCTGTGTTTATATTGGAGAAGTTGTGTTCCTTTGTTTTCCAAAATTTGCAAAAGAAAAATCAAAAGATCTAGTAACACTTGCTATATGAGGAAGTCAAATGCAATTGTGTTGTAACGCTGTTTATGACTAACTCTTATCTTGATCTAGCAAGCTCTTGTTTATAAAAGATTACTTTAAAAGAACAGAGGTCATTCTACCCACACTATTTGCTGTAGTGGGAGCTCAGAAATTTTCTGCAGAATTTTGGCCATAAATGGTAGGCACTCAACTTGAATATCCACTTCCCAACAGAGGAAACCAATGTCAGCTCAGGCCCTTGGCTCTTTAGACAAATGACATTTTCAACCACGAGGCAGGTGGCTAAAAGTTAACATCTACATATTGTCTGGAGATAGAATATAGAATGAATAAAGGTCAGGGAAAGAACTCTAACAAATTTTGAACTTTTGAATACTGAAAATTGCATCACATTATAATTAAACATATCAGATCATAGTATGTCCTATGAATAGCAGATCCTAAAATAATAAAAGTTTTCAGAATTGGGAAAGAGCATGAGCAAAAATGTTAAATATATATATTTTAGTGACAATGTTTCAAGGTGAAATCTTTGAATAAAATTAAATCTTGCAATAAATGAATTTATTCCTTGGGGCGCCTGGGTGGCGCAGTCGGTTAAGCGTCCGACTTCAGCCAGGTCACGATCTCGCGGTCCGTGAGTTCGAGCCCCGCGTCGGGCTCTGGGCTGATGGCTCAGAGCCTGGAGCCTGTTTCCGATTCTGTGTCTGCCTCTCTCTCTGCCCCTCCCCCGTTCATGCTCTGTCTCTCTCTGTCCCAAAACTAAATAAACGTTGAATTTATTCCTTAGTTTAATGTTATTCCTAGCTAAAATTTTAATAATGCCTTTTACTTTTGTTCTGAAATAAACAAGCCTAATTTTTAAAATACATTTTATAAATGTCTTCTATTTTTTCCTTAATTTATCACTATAGAGTAAGTTCTTACATTTTAAGTAAAATGTAGTTTGAGTAGTTACAACAATTACAGAATAAAACAAAAGCATATCATTAATGTTTTGCCTAGGTCATCAACAGTAGTTAATTTATCTGAATTTTATGTCTATTTTACAATAGTTTTAGGTAAAATAACTCTAAAAACTTAATGGTTAGTATTTTCACCAAGAATTGCTTGGTAGACCATATGGCTCATTCCCAAAGTTCTTATTGCTAATGTAAAATTTTCTTTTGCCATAAAATGGTCCAATATAAATAATATTAAGAGCTGTCTAACAAAGTTCTACACTGAATTCACCATCACCTTCCCTTTTAAAAGATGATCTCCAAGGAGCAGTATTAAGAGAAATATTTATACTTATGTAGCTCTGTATGTGTGTGTGTGTGTGTGTGTATTTAAACCAGAGTCAAACAGCAGCTTTCTATAGAAGCAGAGACCTGAGATTAATTTATCATCTAAGAACAGATCTTATACATATTCAAAAGCAGTGTTTTTTTTTTCAAATGTAAAGGAAGGACATTTGGGAACCTATCAGATCATAAAATTAACTTAAAGGATGTTAATGACATTTTTAATGTTATATAAAATCTATTAAAGCACTTGGGACATCCTTTAGGAAATAGGAAAAGGCATTCATTATCTCAGAATTTGTTAGTAATAGAACCTTTTCATCCCTGTCTGTTTTTATATGCAGAGTTCTAGGAAAGCAGCCAAGTCTTTTGTACAATGTCATTCTTTTGTGTGGGATATCACGAAACTTGAAATCCTGTGTCCTAAATTTGAGGTATCTTCAAGACGAGTGACAAAGGAGGACAACAGATAAAAACTAAAATCAACTGAAGAAAGAATGTATATGAGAGACTAGCAAACTGAGTTGAAAAAGAAAAAAAGAGCCAAAAGATGATGGGGTAAACTGGTCTTGACATAACAGGCAATTGATGTCAGGCCCCCTTCACTCTTATGAGTGATTATTTATTCAACAAACATTTACTGAGTGTATAATTTCCGCCCTAGCACTGTACTACTTGCATTGATGAATAATGTAGATATAATCACTGTTTATGGAGAGCTTATTCTAGTATGGGTGGTATAAACACTGAAAACTAAAAAAAAAAAAAAAAAAAAAAAAGCAAATAATAACAAATACATGAAGAAAAACAAAATAAGTAGGAGGGCAGTGACAGGAACAGGTGTTATATTGTCAATCTTGCCTGGCCTTTCTAAAGAAGTAATATTGAAGCCAAGAATTACCACTATATGAAATTAACCATGAAAGGAAAAAAAAAATGGGGGAAAAGGTAGATTGTTCCAGGTAGAGAAGACTGTATGATCAGAAGCCCTGAAATGTTAAGACAAAAGGTAGGAGAATTAAAATGAAACAGGTGTGGCTGGAACTTTGTGGGAAAGATGATAATGCCTGGAGGTTGATGTTGGCCAGGCCATGTAGTCAATAAGTATTAATTGAGGTTAGTGCCAGGAACTGTTCTAATTGTGAGCATATAGCAGTGAGCCAAAAGATCAAATTCCCAAGGGTCTTCTGATGGAGATGGATACAAAATAAGTAAGCAAAATAACGAATTGTAACTTCAAGGAATAATATGTACCTTTAAGGAAATAAAGCAGCTTCTAAAGATAAAGGGTTTGGCTTAAGAAATGCTGTTGGGGCAGGCCACTCTGAGGATGTTATGTTTAAAGAGAGACACAAATCCCAAGTACACCTAAGAAAATATCTATGAAAAGTGATTTCATAAAGAGTCCAAAGGAAATAAGGTAAGAACAGTCTCACTGAGGAGCAACAAGAAGGCTAGCAGTGGCTAAAATCTAAGAGGGCCAAATCAGGCATGACCTTAAAAGCCACAGCAAGGACTTAGATTTTATTTCAAAATATCTGCATGTTTCTGGATATTTTAAGCAGAATGGTGAAATGATCTGATTTATTTTTTAAAAGAACCATTCGGGTTGTATGCTTGAGGATGGATTGAAAGGGAGCATGTGGTTTAGATATATGATATTAAATGTGAGAGACAGAGTAGGTGATATCACCTAAAGTTTATATTTGAATAACTGTAAGAAAGGACAGGGGCACCTGGGTGGCTCAGTCAGTTACGCGTCTAACTCTTGGTTTGAGCTCAGTTCGTGATCTCACAGTTCATGAGTTTGAGCTCCACTGGCAGCGTGGAGACTGCTTGGGATTCTCTCTCTCTCTCTCTCTCTCTCTCTCTCTGTCCCTTCCCTATTCATATTCATTCTCTCTCTCTCTCTCTCTCTCTCTCTCTCTCTCTCTCTCTCTCTCTCTCCTTCCCTCCCTCCTTCCCTCCCTCCCTCTCTTTCAAAACAAAGAAACTTAAAAAAAGGACAAAAGTGTCATTTCTACTGGAAAAGCTTGGGGAGGTTCAGATTTAGGAAATGTGTGTGGGCAAGAAAAATAGGACCACTGTTTAGGATGCCAAAAGAGACAGTGAAAAGCAATTGGGGAATGATTCCAGATTTCAGAGCAAAGTCTTAGTGATATCAATCTGAAATGTGTAACAGTATTGAATTCATGAGACTGGGTGAGAAAAAACTCCTGGGGGAAGTTGGAGAAGATGAGGAGGCTCCACATAAAAAGTTGAGAAGGAACAGTCAATATGAACAGTGAAAAACCAAAATAATAACAACCCAATGAATAAAGCCTTTGGTAAAGGTAAAAATAATTAGCTACGAAGTCATAAATGGAAGAATTAAAAATTATACACTAGATTTGACAAAGAAGAAGTCTTTGTTGATAAAGAAAAATTCAATTTTTATTGTGTTTTTAGTCATGAGTTTTATTACTAAGAAACTCTTAGTGAGAAAGTGAAAACAAAGTATTCAAATGCTTGCTGACTAAAACAAACATTTATAATCTTAACAAGCAAAATATTTACGGAGTACATATTTCAACAAAAGTTATTTCTTGTAATATATCTTAATGGTTTCAAAGTTTACATTAAGTCTTTAGAATACTAAAATAACCCTTTTAGGATTACCTGAAAGCTTTATGCTTCCCTTAGCAAATATAATGAGACAGAAACTCAACTCTATGAAGATGCAGAAAAATAAATTTAAAATTTATGGGAAAAAAAGGTTTGCTAAATGTTTCCTTATCTATTCAAGCCAATATATAGGCTAAGTAATGGCTTTGTCTTCTCAGAGCACTGCATCAAGATCTTTCAAATTCTATTGCAGGTTCCTCAACAAAAAGTTAACTGCTGCATGTGGCTTCAATTGTAATTTATAGTCAAGGATAAATTAGTATTACAGAACTTGTACAAATTTCTTTCCACATTGGGGTATTTTCTCAGAGACATTTCAGTACAGCAATGCAAGCAGAAGCCTGAAATGAGAGGAGTAGAAATAGTCAATGATAGTACACATGTTTTGCTTTTAAGAAGAGCAAAGGGAGTGAGGAATCAAAGGATTTTATTGTTGATGTTACTTGGTTTTGTTTTTTAAGATGGAAAATATGACAACATGTTAATGGATATACTCACACAGAGGGGGATACAAGAACAGAGTGGCTAAGTGGAACAGAGTCCATGAGAAGGCAAGACAGGATGGGTTTCAGCAGGAGGAGTGCATTGAATCTTAGCATAGAAGCTTATCTTTGATCAAACATGACTTTTTACAACAGGATAGGAGTTCAAATTTAATGGACATGAAATCAGAACAAATTTTAAGAACTTATCAAAAAGGGTGATGTCTGTTTTGGAAAATTAAGCTATGATATAGATTTTGGTAATCACAAGTTCCAGAAGGAAACAACAATGGGTAGGAGTGGTTAGAGATAGAGCAGAAAAAACAATACCATTAAAATGGGGAAATGGGACATGTAGGTGACTCAGTCCATTAAGTGTCCGACTCTTGATTTCAGCTCAGGTCATGATCCCGGGTTCTTGGGATCCAGCCCTGCATCAGGCTCCACACCTAGCATGGAGCCTGCTTAGGATTCTCTCTTTCCCTCTCTCTGCCCCTCCCCTACTTGTGCTCTCCCCCTCCCTCCCTCCCTCCCTCTCTCTCTCCAAAAAATAAATTAATTAAGTAAAATGGGGGGGGGGGGGGAAGAAAATGAAAGACCAGGTGGTGGATGGGTACCTGCAGGTGGGTGTTGATACGGTCAGGAATGATTTTGCCTAGGCAGGGAAAGTATTCATTTGTTTGTTTGTTTGTTTGTTTGTTTGTTTGTTTGTTTAGAGAGAGAGAGAGAGAACACAAGCAGTGGAGAGGGGCAGAGGTAGACAGAGAATCTCAAGCAGGCTCCATGCTCAGCCCAGAGCCCAATGCAGGGATAGATTTCAAGACCCTGGGATTACAACCTGAGCCAAAACCAGAGTTGACAATGCTCAACTGACTTAGCCACCCAGGAGCCCAGCAGGGAGAGCATTTTAAAAGACAAAAGCTAGCACTGGGTGTTGTATGGAAACCAATCTGACAATAAATTTCATATTTAAAAAATACAAAAATAAAAGACAAAAGCTTACTAATGAGTGAACTAACAATGAGTACTGGTAGGTGACATAAATAGAAAGGTGGAGAGACTAAGAAAGTGAGTTAACATATAAAATTCAATCTGGTGAGAATGTTCTGAGATGTAGGAAATGGAATGTAATCCAGCACCGAGGTCAAAAGATGATCTTTGAAAAACAAAGTTCACAGCTTAGTGGTGTAAAACAGCTGTAGCCTAGATAGGCAGATTAGAGCACCCCTGCACCATAGTCAGAGTTCTAGAACAGCAGGAGCATGTGCTCTTAAATGGAAAAGAGTCCACAGTACCTTCCAATGCCTGGTTTTAATAGTTAATAGGCATGGCAGTGTGAATCAAGTTTTGTAAAGACTGGTCTGACTACCTGTGATTGAGCAAAGTTGCGGAATTCTTTGGGGTAAATGGGTACCTCAGTAGAGACGTACTTCCTTGCTGTTAACAGAGTAAACAAGATGTTTAGTTTTTAATTGATCTAAATAGAAAAGTGTATGTCTACACTGATTTTTTTTTATACCTTATCAAAGCTTTTATGTATAGCTACATCTGTATATATTTATTACCTAAAATATTCACAAGGATGAATACTCCTTGATTACTGTTTGTTAGAGGAGAAACATATTACTGCTGTGCCAAACAAAATGATGATATATTTACCTCATTAACCGTCATGCCATTCATCAGCATGCCATTCATTATTATTTTCATTTTTATCAGTTTATCCTAAAGAAATATCCCAATTGATGCTTTTGACTTTTTTCCTCAAGGTTTAGGGATTACTTATTCAATGTAGAACATTTGTTACTAAAATATCTGTCAGTTGCATTTTATCATGCATGTTCTCTTAGTACCTTTTGGGGAAAGTACATTATGCATATCCTATGGACTGATATTCTCATTTCCAGATAATACTTTTTTTTTTTTTTGCTTTATTTTGACATACATATCTCCCATGCTTCATTTCAGAATGTTTCAGTAATAAGTAATATAACAGCTCCAAATCAAACATAATCTCATTATTTACCAATAATGATATGATTAAACTTAAAATATGACTCTTTATAAAGAGTCCCTCCCCCCATTGAAGGAACAATGCTATTAATCTTGCTAGATTCTGATGTGAGATTTTAAGATTTATTCACAATAGGGGTGCCTGGGTGGCTCAGTTGGTTGAGTGTCCGACTTCGGCTCAGGTCATGATCTCACACTCCATGAGTTCGAGCCCCGCATCACGCTCTGTGCTGACAGCTCAGAGCCTGGAGCCTGCTTCAGATTATGTGTCTCCCCCTCTCTCTGTCCCTCCCCTGATCATGCTCTGTCTTTCTCTGTCTCAAAAATAAATACAAACATTAAAAAAAAAATTTAAAAAAAGATTCACAATCAAGCACAAACACCTGTAAAGTAGAATGTAACTTTTCAGCTTCCAAAGAAAACTCTGAGAATCAAAATTCTGCTCAATATCATCTCATTGGTGACATCTCAATATGACAATGGAATCAACCAAGAGGCAGAATTATGACAACCCTCAGCATATTTTATTTCCTTTAGAAAACCAATTTTGTCTCTACAAAGGTTATTTTTTTTTTATATTTTCTTACATTTGTAAAAGTGTTACATGTATTATTGTTTAAACTCATCTATCTGATTTTACTACATGTCAGGGACAATTTGTATTTTGCAACAAATCACCTGTGATTTATAGAATATGCAATAGATCCCTTCCCCACCCTCTGTTTTTACAATTAATCTTCTGGCCATAAGTATCTACAGACTAAGGACCCACAAAGGGTATATCAGGGTACAAGGACTCAGGAAAGCTAATACTTGGCCATTCATTTTCCTTATTTTCTGACAGGTTGCCTTTTACATTTTAGAAGAACAGAGACAAGGCTTTGGCCCATGACTCAGAACCCAGATGGGGCTTCTGCCCCTCTCTTGTCAGACATAATTTGTCTCTTAGCTTCCTGCTGTTCTATTCCTTAGCATCATGTTTGATATTATCCAGCCTTCTTCCCTTGTTCACCCACTTGGATCTAATCTATTGCCCTGACAATTTAGATCCTCAAATTCTCCAAGTTCCTCTATAGTTTGCCTTCCTTGGCAATAACTCAATTGGAACGATATCAACTATACTCTTGGCCCCTGTGTTTGTTGGCAAAATTGAGTTTCCAGCTCTCTATAGATGGCTTTTCTGAAATATGACCCTGGCTTGAGTTGTAGACTTGGTGTTTGTAATTATCTGAAGAGTCTGCCCTCAGTAAGGTATGCTATTGGCAAACCATGCTGCAGTCCAGCGTGCTTCTGAAAATGGATGTATTCCTCCCCAGTTAATACTGTCCTTAATTCTTGGCCATACTCATGAGGATGTGATCTAATGCTGCTATCCAGAGGGTGTAAAGAACAATTTAGGCCATTTTTCTTGTTTTTGTTTTTTGTGGTTTTTTTTTTTTTTTTTGTGAACTTAATTCAGAATTTACATGCTTTTTTTTTAAAACAGAACTCCTTTCTAAACTTTTAATATATGAACACCACACCAATTTATAACAATGTCTACATCTGTCTACTTCTTTTCACCACATCCAAACTTTAAACTCTGCAGTCCACACCATTTCAATAAAACTGCTTTCCATAGAACTGTTAATAATGGCTTCTTAGAAAATATAATGGATGGTTTGCAGTTCTTACATTACTTAACTTCTCAGTAGTATCTACCCACATTGGCTATTCTCCCTGATATGGTCAGAATGTTTGTGTTCCTCTCAAATTCATATGTTTAAACATTAATATTCAATATTAGGTATTAGGAGGTGGGGCCTTAGATTAGATCATGAGGGTAGAACCCTCATAAATGGGAATAATGCTTCTTAAAAAAGACCCCAGAGAGCTCCTCAGGTTCTTCTGCTTCATGAGATACAATGAAAAGTCTGCAACCAGGAAGATGTCCCTCACTCAACCATGCTGACACCTTGATCTTCAACTTCAAGTCTCCAGAACTATGAGAACAAATGTTTGTCATCTGTAAGTTACTCAGTCTGTGGAATTTTGTTACTCAGCCCAAACAGATGAAAATGCCCGCCATTTATTTTTTTTTTCTTCCTCTTCTTGAGATGCCACAGTCTCCTAATTTTCATCTCACTCCTCTGGTATCTCCTTAAAGGTACTTTTTCCTCTTTCTATTCCTCAATTTTGCAGATTCTTAAGAGTATCACTTGAAGTCCCCCTGTGTTCCAATTTTAAACATACTCTCTGAGCAATCTCATCCATTACTGTGCCTTAAATTAATATAGCTTTGCTAAATGTGTATCTCCCCAGACATTTTCCACAGGAAATCCATATATCCAACTGTATTCTGAACATCACCACTTGAATGTTTGTTAGGATCTTTGAATGAACTTATCTTCTCTTCATAAAATTGCTTTTCCTACAGTATTCCTTATCTCAGTAATGGCACTATATGCTAGTTGCCGAGCCCAGACACCAGGTAGTTTTCCTTCTTCTTTATTGCTCTGCCCACTAATAAATCACCAAGTCTTACAAATTTTATTTCCTCAAATGCCTGAAATGTATCTTCCTCCCTTTCCTGGACTTTTGTTTACTGCCAAACCCAGCCCTCCATCACATTTTGTCTGAATTGCCTCCAAAACTACTTAACCATTGTTAGGTACTCTATCAAAATTGACCTTTTGAAATAAAAATGGAAACAACTGTTTTTCAATTTAAAATCGTTTGAGTCTTCTGGTAACCTCAGGATACAGTCCTTAATCAGGGAAATAAAAGTTCTTGCACACCTTTCCAGTTGGACCTTTGTACTTTCTATTCTCCTCCAAATTCCCATTCTGCTTTGCTTTCTTGTATATGTACACTATCAAATGTAAACTTTCCAGTTATGCAATCTCTGACTAGCACTCACTTCTTCCTTCGCAACCAGATGTGTTACACACACACACACACACACACACACACACACACACACTCACAGCCTTCCCTCCCTCTCACTGCGCTGGTTAACTTCTACTGATCTTTCATGTCTCAACTTGCATGTGACTTCCCTTGGGAAACCATTCCTTGATTCCTTAGAGGCTCCTCCTATGTGCTAACCAAGTACTCCGTAATGTTCCCTTTCATAGAACTTCTTAAGTAACTGTGCTTGTTCTAAATGGTTGTCTTCCAAACAGATTGTCAGCTCACTGAGGGAGGGTACTGTGTCTCATTCTCTCAGTCTCATGTTTCTCCTTTCTAGCTCAGTTACAGGCACTTTGAACACCTAACAAAGCTATTTTTTTTTCAATATATGAAGTTTATTGTCAAATCGGTTTCCATACAACACCCAGTGCTCATCCCAAAAGGTGCCCTCCTCAATACTCATCACCCACCCTCCCCTCCCTCCCACCCCCCATCAACCCTCAGTTTGTTCTCAGTTTTTAAGAGTCTCTTATGCTTTGGCTCTCTCCCACTCTAACCTCTTTTTTTTTTTCCTTCCCCTTCCCCATGGGTTTCTGTTAAGTTTCTCAGGATTCACATAAGAGTGAAACCATATGGTATCTGTCTTTCTCTAAATGGCTTATTTCACTTAGCATCACACTCTCCAGTTCCATCCATGTTGCTACAAAGGGCCATATTTTATTCTTTCTCATTGCCACGTAGTACTCCATTGTGTATATAAACCACAATTTTTTTATCCATTCATCAGTAGATGGACATTTAGGCTATTTCCATAATTTGGCTATTGTTGAGAGTGCTGCTATAAACATTGGGGTACAAGTGCCCCTATGCATCAGTACTCCTGTATCCCTTGGGTAAATTCCTAGCAGTGTTACTGCTGGGTCATAGGGTAGGTCTATTTTTAATTTTTTGAGGAACCTCCATACTGTTTTCCAGAGTGGCTGCACCAATTTGCATTCCCACCAACAGTGCAAGAGAGTTCCCGATTCTGCTGAAAACTATAGAAAGCTTATGAAGGAAACTGAAGAAGATATAAACAAAGCTATTTTTTTAAGTAAATGGAGAAGTTGATACATGTTCTCAAATAATTAAGGCTTTTATATGAAAACAAAAGTCTTCATTTCTTGCTGAGAAACACACACACACACACACACACACACACACACACACACACACACACTGAAGTCCTTAAATTGCATTATCCTACACAATTCTACATGGCCTGAACTTCCCATTGCTTATCTTTCTCTTGTTTTGAACCATTTTCCTAGAATTCTTTTCTTTGTTCATTCTCCTTTGCCTTCTTAAATACACCAGGCATTGCTTTTATGGTGATCTTATCTTTTGCTGTCCTCTCTGACTGCAGTACTGTCCCCATAAATGTCCACATAAGTTTCTCCCTTGACAACTTAAGATCTCTCTTTATATCTCAGCTTCTCGTAAGATTTTTTCCTGGCCCACTATTTAAAATCTCAATTTGTCCCCATCAAAACCCCACAGAAATATATGCAATGTCCCTGATTTATTTTCCACCCTAACAATTATAAATTTGTTCTTGTGTATCTTCTATATCCTTCTACCTCCTTTAAAATGTAAGATCTATAAAGGTAATGGATTTTTGTCTCTTTTGCTCACTTCTGTATCCCAATGTCTAGAATATGCCTGCCCTTGTTAAATAAATGGATTAGGGAACAATAAAAAAAAAAAAAAACAGGCTAGTAAAATAGGTAACCAGTTGGTAAAACTTTGAATAAGCAATAGGGTAGTTTTAGCTTACATATAGATATGCTCTCCAATACTTTAAAAAATATTGACTTTTTTGGGGGGCGCCTGGGTGGCGCAGTCGGTTAAGCATCCGACTTCAGCCAGGTCACAATCTCATGGTCTGTGAGTTCGAGCCCCGCATCAGGCTCTGGGCTGATGGCTCAGAGCCTGGAGCCTGTTTCCGATTCTGTGTCTCCCTCTCTCTCTGCCCCTCCCCTGCTCATGCTCTGTCTCTCTCTGTCCCAAAAATAAATAAAAGTTGAAAAAAAAAATTAAAAAAAAAAATTGACTTTTAAATACAATTTGTGCTATACATTTATTTAACTATTTTATGAATCATCATAACAGGCCATGTGCTACTTTCTACTATTTATTGTTTTACTTCCATCATACAGTATTTTATGTCTATTTTCTATTATCCATAGGTCACACTGAAAAACAATAAATAATTTTCTTCATTGTGCTTTATTTAACATCATGTTAAAATACATTCTTAGTGAGAATCACTATCTGAGACTGATTCACAATATTGCTGTCCTTATTTTTGAAAATCTGGCTTACTGATACATAATTTCCTCTAATTAAAAGACATGTATGGTTTTACATAAAAGCAAAAGAACTCATTCATTCAAATACTATATCATGATTTTCCACTTATCTGAATATCATGAAATTACTTCTAGCAAAATTAACCACTCAAGAATCTGGCTATTTTTAATATATGTCATGATTATAATATGTCTGCTAGTGTTGTTAGTGGAATAGAGGCTGATTGGCTCTTTTCTTCCTCATAATGAATACACAGAGTTTGTCTCTGGCCTGGGAACTGCTATATCCACAGATGATCATAGTGGGGTCAAAGGAACCCAGTATATTTCCCTAGCATAAATTTTGCTCTTTACTCCACAAAAGGCCAAGTAAACACAGCAATGGAGTTTCCAGGTCTTGTTGAAATATGATTTAGTTGAATAGCTTGTTTGAATTCAAGTTTACAGCAAGTGACACAAAGAATTGACAGAAAAGAACATCTATATCCCCACTAGCATATACTATCTTGAGAAATGCTAAGTAATAATGTAATATTTCAAGGACTGTGAATGCTCTAAGGCATATGATTTGGTCTAATATGTCATTTAGTATGCATCTGAAGTTTGCAGCTCTGGATTCCTTTGACTGCTGCAGCCAGTGCCACTCCTGCCACATCTGCTTAGCTGATGTTGCCATCAAACATTCCACTGGAGTCAGTGAAACCTCAGAATGGACTTTTGTAGGGGCAACACAGCAGGCATGTTTGACTTGACTGCTACCATACATTCATCAAGAGATGAATGATTAATGATTGGAATCCCAAATGGCTTTAAAAATGTGTTTTAAATAAATCTGTCTCTTACCTTTGGCCCTGGCACCTACAAGCTTATAGCTATTTCATTAACATGCATCAAGAGTCCTGAATCTCGATAGGTCCGTATGAAGTATACTACTTAAATTTGATAAAGTTTACCTCCCCGCTTAGTATCGAAACATGTAATATATGAAAATCCCCTCATTAGCCAAAATTGTGTAGTTACAGACATGCCTACAAATGTTAACATTTATAAGAAGTAACTTTGTAGTATTTATGTCTACTTGGCAGACTCTATACAGAAATTCCTATTTTTCTGCTCTATTTAGTTCCTTATCCTAGAGAAAAATCATGAAATTCAAATTGCAGCACTGTTCTCTTTTTTCTCTAAGTGTGATCCATGGGCCAACTGCATTAAAATAACCCAGGGTACATCATAAAATTTTAAATTTCTGGAACCCACTTACTATTTATTGATCCCTAGGGTTACAGTCCAGAAGTCAATACTTCTACCTGTGCCAGATTATTTTAAAGTGTACAGAAGTTCGAGAAACCTTGGTTCAGTAGTTCTTGCTGAAGACTTTACATATTTTATTTCCCTCCAGGTATATATGTTTACAATTGTAACTTTTGTTTTTGCAATCATTTAAAGGTGTAACAAAAGGTCCTCCAAACAAATTCCACTTTATTTCAATAAGAAACATGCAAATAAATATCTTGGTGAAGATTCAAGAGAACATTTTACCAATGAAGGAAGGTTATCTCATGATCCATACAATGCAGCAAATATTATTCTTGATATTATCATCTTCCCTAAATGTTTTCAATGATTACAAGTGATTATCTGTGTTGATTACTGCTACAAAATTCAGTTTCTCAGGGGCGCCTGGGTGGCGCAGTCGGTTAAGCGTCCGACTTCAGCCGGGTCACGATCTCGCGGTCCGTGAGTTCGAACCCCGCGTCAGGCTCTGGGCTGATGGCTCAGAGCCTGGAGCCTGCTTCCGATTCTGTGTCTCCCTCTCTCTCTGCCCCTCCCCCGTTCATGCTCTGTCTCTCTCTGTCCCAAAAATAAATAAACATTGAAAAAAAAAAAAAATTCAAAATTCAGTTTCTCTTGCTCAAGTTCATGTGTGAACATCATTTGAAAATATAGACATGTGTATGCACGCATGTGTGTATAACTTTTGTGTACATGTACATACATAAGAAAGCACACACGCACATATAGATGTGTTGATACCTTTTATATATATATGTATATATGTACAAGCTACATATAAATATGTGTATGCATGAAAACATACTTGTATGCACATACATGCTTACATACATTTGTACAATGCATGCATACACATAAGTGAGGACATGCCATATATATATATATATATATATATATATACACATATATGTATATGTGTGTATACACACACACACACACCCTTGTATATATACATATGCATGTACATATACACCATACTTTGTACTGGAAACTCTTGAGAATATTATGGAAACCAGTGTTTACTTATCATTCACAGTTTTCTTTCTATAGTAATTTGTAATTCTCCCTCAAGTCTCAAAAACTTCAAAGTGCTGGAAATGTCTGTTTATAACTTCCTCATTCTGTTTAGCTAAGACCTCTAATGACTTCACAGACTATTCTATTTTGAACATGATGGTAACTAATATTCTAGAACATGTATGTCAACTATAAAGAAGAAAATAAGGGGCCAAAATAGAATGAAGATGTGAGTCCGTGAATTGGAGAAATAAACAGAAAAAGCAATGAGGATACCGAACATCAAAATGTACAGGCTTAAAACCAAAACCAACAGATTTATGGTGAAGAAAAGCTCGCAAAGAATTACTTTAAGTGGAAACTTGGAGAGTGTGGAATTTAACAATTGCACATAACCATGATTTTACTTGGAATTAGTTTTCTTTACTTTGGATAATGATTTTTGAAATCTGTCATTTTTACAAATAAATACTCCAAAGAAGATTTGTCAAATCTCTTTTAAGAATATGCTTATTAATTAAAATGAGAACACTTTTATGAGTATATTGCATTGTATGAATTTATATTTCTTCCCTGACTGCTCTCAAACTTGTATATGTTAAAAAAAAAAGGCTTCCTATTCCATCAACTCTTGCTTTACTTTGATAAATTTTTGGACTATTTTGAGTATATTCCTATAAAAATGTTTAAATTCCTAAGTAGAGTATTGAATTTGGAAGAAAAAGGTCAAGATTTCTTATTCTTCTATAATATCATAATATATAAACCTTGGTCAAAAAATAAGGGTAATATATATCAATTAAACTTTAGTTACTATATTAAAAAATTGTATTATTTTTCACAATTATAGTTTTTCCTTATTTACATGCAATTTTCTTACTGCGCCATTATCTAATTTATTAAAAGAAAACCCATGGACGTGAAATCTTATAGGAAATTTAAAAGTAATTAATAAAAATGAAAAAAAAAGAACTACTAGTATCAAGAATGTTTTCAAATCTACCTCACTGATATCATCTGGACATTTCAGTAATCTAATTCAATGAAATTAAGATAGTCTAAAAGAAACCTAGTCTTGCCAGATTCATGACACGTTTAAAATGAAGAGAGTACTCAGTTACAATTTACCATATATTAAATAAGCATTTCTATTTATTTGTCTTGGACCCTGTATTTTGATATTTAGATATTCAAAGACTTTTCATACACATATTTTAGAATTAAATTTCACATTTTTTTCCAATTTGGTAGGTATTTTTGCTTTTTTAATTTTTATTATATATAAGCCTCAAGTCCAATGTGTCCAACAAGCAACAATAATAACAGAATGCTATCTGGTAAATTATATTTTGAAGAATCTAGTAGTATCAGGATATAGATGCTCTTCATTTAATTTTATATTCCTTCTATTTTTTCTCATATATTTACCATAATAGAGTTATTTATTATTGTCAAGCATATATTAAAACATTTACATCTAGAAATAAATTTAATCCTCCCAATGGAGAGAATTACATCCATGGGGAAACTGAGGCTTACTTAAGTAACTTTCATCAGGTTATATACCAGCTAAATGGATAGCCAGGTTATAAATTGAAGCAGTATGACTTGAGGGTTGTCTTTATCTTGCTTTAAGCTGTCATTTAACATTTCTAACTTGATATTTTCAAACAAGTGCAGATTTACAGAAGTGTAGGAAAGGCAGAATGGAGAGTTCTCTTAAAATTTCACCTAACTTGTCCTAATGTTATCACTTTACGTAACTAATATACAATTATTGAAGTTAAGAAAATAACTTTGGTATAATATTATCAACTAAACTACAAAATTTTTTTTCATATTACTAATTTTACCACTCAAATCTTTTTTCTATTCTGAAACTCAGTCTAGTATCCCACACTGTGTTTAGTTTTCCTGTCTTAATCTCCTCCAATCAATGACAATTTTCAGTCTCCTTACCGTTAAAGACCGACCTTAACACTTTTAGAGAGTAATGGCCAGGTATGTTACAGAATATTTTTCAATTTGTATGTGTCTGATGTTTTCTCAGGATTAGATTGAGGTTATGGATTTAAGGGAAAAATACCACAAAGTTAATGTCCCTTCTTAGGCATAAAATTAATAGTAAATGATGTATATTTGACTTATTACTGGTTATGTTAAAATTTACCACTTGGTTAAGGTGGTGTCTGCCAAATTTCTTCACTGTACCATTAATGTTTTTCCCTATGTAATTAATAAATATTTGAGGAGATGTAACGTGAAGCTATAAAGTACCTGTTTCACCTTAAACTTTCCCCTCTTATTTTAACATGCTTTGGTAGATGTTGCTGTGACAATTGCTGTAGAGCTCTAATGATATTATATCTCATTACTTTTACATTTATTAGACTTATGTGAGGAAGAGTTGTACCATATCCCTCCTTATTATCTTTAAATATATTACACAAGAAAATAATACATGTCCCACATGTTTATCAATCACATTCTTTTGCATAGATCCATGTTTCCATCTGAAATAGCTTTTATTCTTCTTGAAGAAAATCCTTTAACATCTCTTACAATGTAGTTCTACAGACAACAAATTCTTTTGGCTTTACTGGTTCAAAGAAGTTTTTATGTGGTCTTCATTTACAAATATATTTTCATAGGCAAAGAATTCCAGGTTGACAGTTTTATTCTTTCAATGCTTTAATGATGTATTTTCCACTGTCTTCTGGCTTGCATAATTTCTGAAGAAAAGTTTACAGTAATATTTATCTCTATTCCTTCATAACAAGGGTAAATATTTTAGGTTCTTTGGGCTACAGTCACTATCATATATTCCTCTTTAATAACAAAAAAAGTATAGCAAACATTCTTACCCTTAGAGTCATACAAAAACCAGCTATAGGCCAAATCTGGCACGTGGACCATAATTTATTTACCCGTCTTGTATGTGTTTTCCTTTTATTTATTTCTAGATTTTTTCTTTATTATTCTTTATTTCTTTATTCTTATTATTCTTATTATTTATATTATTCATAATGTCTCATGAAACTGATAATCTTGACATTTATGTATTTGTACTAAGACTGAATTATTCTTATTATTTCTTTATTATTATTCCAGTAATGTGATCATTAATTGCATTAGTGTAGTTTCCTTTATTTTCTTCTTGGTATCTGTTGAACTTCTTGAATCTGTGGGTTTATATTTATCAAACTTGGAAAAATTTTGGCAATAATTTCTTTAATTTTTTTTCTCACCCTATCCTCTTTAATGGCCTCAAATTTCACATATATTAGGCTGTTTAATCATGTCTCAGAAGTCTTTTTCTCTGTATTTTTTTCAGTTTTTTAAATACATTTTTACTTCATTTTGGATACTGAGTCTATGTTTTTGAGTTCAATATTTTTTGTCTGTGTGGAGCTTAATCTGATAATAATCCCATGTAGTACTTTTTTAAATTTCAGATATTCATATTTTTATTTGTCATAAATTACCTTATATATTTTTCATTTATCCTTTCATTATGTTCATGTTTTTGTTTCAATCTCTGAACATGATAATTGACTTCATAGTCCTTATTGAAAATTTCTCCCATTCCTGTCATTTTTGAGAATGTGTACACTGATAGATATCACTTCTGGTTATAAGCCTCATTTTCCTAATTTTTCACATCTGTGTATTTTTTTCATTAGATGCTTGTGACTTTGATGTTGTTAAATGCTGACATTTGTTGTCTTTCTTCAAAGAGTGATGAACACTGGTTTGGAAGGCAGTTACTTGTTGGTTAGCTTGATCCTTCCAAACCTTAAACACTATTATTATTCTTAACCTTATTTTTATTATTTTTAAATTTTTATTTCTTTATTTTAGGGCATTTTTTCCTCTAGAGCAGTATTTCCTCTAGTGCTTAGTCCTACTAGTAAGGCATGATCCATCTGGCATCTCTACACAGTGTCTCATGTATTAATAAGACTCCACAACTAGGAATTGAGTAATTCCTAGTTTTGTGTGATCTTTGGGAAGTGTTTGGCTTACAACTCCCTGATAGTTCTTTTCTTACAAGATTTTCTTTGCTTGCCCTTTGAAGTTTTACTGGTAATATGTGCAGAATGGAATTCTAAACTAATACCTCTATGTAGATTACTGGAACTGTTTATCTGTGTATCTCATCTCACGTTTTCTACTTCGTAAATTCTAGTCATCTCAGCATCTTAAAAGTTTAGTCCTCATGTCAACACAGCAAAACCACTGATCTCTGTTTGGGTTCCCCCTTGCTGTATTGCATTCCAGAAATTTTCTCCAAGCATAAGGCTACTGTGATTTGTTTTCCTGATTCCAGGGATAACAGTCCTGTACTTCCTGCTGTCTACCATCTAAAAGTGTGTGTTTCATATAATTTGTGTTATTTTCTAGTCGTTTATGGAAGGAGGGTAAGACCCATCACAAACCTTATTATACTCTTGTGCTTAATCATTAGGAAGTTTTGACTATGGCAGTGACACACTTAATAAAATTACCTTTGCTCCTCAAAAGTGGTTGCTCTCCACCAAAATCAGTGAAATCCAGGACTCTCTGCTCTTTTTATGCCCAGGTACTCTCCTGTAACTTTTCTCTCCCTATTCTTCTGATTATAACTATCATCCAATATTTTATTTCTTTGTGTTAAAGAGAACTTGTTAGCCACTCAACTCTGTATTTTTCCACACTCCCTCTGGTAAATACATGGAATATAAGAAATATATTATGAATTACTGAATTTTTATAATGTCCCATGAAACTGATAAATAATCTTGACATTTATGTATTTGTACTAAGACTGAACCAGGAAGAATTTAGCTGAAAAGATTTAACACCATCATTTAATGGATCTGTGTCTGGTACTCAGTGATCAGTATTTATCTATAGAATGAACGAGTTAATGAATGAATGAATGAATCCCTACAGTCATTTGAGGTGTTGAACTACTGCCTCTTGGTTACAAACTATAATTTTCTCTTATTTAAAAGTGGCCTGATCTTTTCTTTATCACTTTCCCTTTCTCAAGTCTAGTGGCCAGGTGAACTAGAGCTATAAAAATTTGGTATGTGACCTAGACATCATTTGCCCATTAAAGCACCCTATATTAGTGCAGTATAGTGTACCTGTTAGCCCAAATGGACTAAAACCAGACTGCTGAGAAAGGGAAGAAAAAAGAAGAAGGAGATGAAGAAGGGGAGTTGGGAGAAAGTTCCTTGGTGGACAAAAGTTACAAGTTTTTTAAATTTATTATTTTTTTAATGTTTATTTTACTTTAGAGAGAGAGAGAGAGAGAGAGAGAGAGAGAGATTGTGAGTGGGGGAGGGGCAAAGAGAAAGGGAGACACAGAATCAGAGGCAGGCTCCAGGCTCCAAGGTGTCAGCACAGAGCCTGACATGGGGCTCAAACCCAGCAACCACGAGATCATGACCTGAGGTGAAGTCAGACGCCAACCTACTGAGCCACCAAGCCACCTCAGAAGTTACAAGTTTAGATAAAATATATAAAACATGAATCTTGTTGTCCCACACTCCCCTCTTTTATTTTCTGACTTCCAGTGAACATATTTTTCCCCATTTTGAATGCTTTAGAAAGTAGTAATCCCTATAGTCTGAAAGCCAAGCTTTTAAGTACTGACATCTGCGTTTGTGAGTTAAGGTGCTCACAAAATAGCATAGTTAGACACATGAATGAATAAAAGTACTCACACTTTCCACTCATAAAGATTAAAGGCAACTTGATGTTCTTTATACTTCTTTATTTAGGCTGGACGTCCTGAGAATTTTCCAGTTACAAGTTTTAGATCCTTAAAATGGTAAGCATGCTCAACAAAACATGATTAATTTTTGGTATTTCTGTTTTTGGTATTTCTACATTATTTAACACATAAAAATTTCTTATAATTTTTCCTGTGTTTAAAAATATCGTTTTTCTTTGATTAGAAATCAAAAAGTAACAATAAATTTACAGGTTAAATTGAATATGAGCTTATTCTCTGCTGAGTTACCAATGGATAATATTCATTTATTATTACCTGCTAGTCAATTAAAACAGTTATGAAACAGATTATTTAAAAACATTATCACTGAGAAAATCCTGACTTTAAATCTATGCTACTATACTATGTAATCACTTAGCAGGATTTTTAATTATTTTGCTATAATAGCATCAACTTTTAAACATGAGACAGATACGTATAGAAATATATTAGCAACAAATATCTTACTGTAATACTAAAAAGAAAATTTCAGTTTAAAAGCTTTTCAAATTCTAATCATGTAATTTTTAGTGGTATGAATCTCATAGGCCGCATACTTAGATGTCAAAGAAATGAACATATATATGACTACACACACACTTAAAACTTAATTTATAATTCTACCTGGTAGCAGAAACCTGAACCTTGTCAAATAGTCCCTTTAAACTTTTCCCAGTAAATTTAGTTGTTTTTTTTTTCCAACCCCCAACTTGGTATAAGTTCTAAACTCTAGGTAAATCTAATGGAATGTTATGAAAGTGGGGAGTAAGAAACTGGTCCTTACAGTGCATCTATCCATAGTTGGCACCTGCTACTAACGGCCATTTTGAAATAGTTAACATTTATATAGTGCTATGCTAGGTGCTTTATATCTTTATCTATCTATGCATATACACAGTTAGTTATAGATATAGATATACATGGATTCATTCAACCTTCATAAGAGCCCTATAGAGTAAGTATGTTATTACTGTCCATGTTTTATAAATGGGAAACTGATACACAAAGTAGTTAAAAAAAAAAACAAATCTGTGTCAAGTTTATGCAGCAATTAAGAGACAAAGCTGCAATGTGAACACAACAGTGGTGCTCTAGAACTTGAGGTTCATATTCCTGTACTCTACAAGCCTCTCACTTCCTCTACTCCAGGGTCATGGCATAATCAACCCTCCACCTCAGCACAACATGAGGCTTCCATGTCATACATGTAAGTTTCTGTGCCATATTCCACAATGACTTCCTCATCTCTGCCCACTCCAGACTGTTGGCTTTCCAGGTCACAGTTGTGCCACACGGGGCAATACAAGACAAATAAAATGATGTGACTGCTCACTCCTAGGATCTATTGCTCACAGGGGCTCTGGGCCTTATGTTCATTAGCCAAATAACTCCATTTAAACATTACTTCTGTATTCTCAAGACCACGGTTTGAGGAATTTTCTAAGCATTAACAATATCCCAAATAGAAAGCTGTGTGTTCTCTTACTCTGCTAGGGGTGTAGCAGTAAGAGTAATTTTTACTTTAAGAGGACACTGGTCCATGGCTATCTTTCTTATCTTACCATCTCACTTATGCTCCTCCAAGATTCTTTATGGAGATTTACCAGGTGACAAAAACTCATTCTAACAGAGTATTTATTTTTCTGTCAGTTATTTAGGTCAGGACTTTAGTTGTCAATGCTTAAAAAACACCTTATCATGCAAATCAAAAGACTTTTTTTTTTTTGTCGAGACTGTTGTGTCTTCCTTGAATTCATAAGTTTATTTTGAAATTTAGAATACGAAAACTGAGTTAGTTCTCATTTTTCTTTTCTTCTTGTGTCTTTCCTTTCTTGAGACAGTAAACCTACTCTTACTCTCCTTCAAATGGGGAGAAGGGTCATATGGGGGGAAATCAAAATTAAAAACACATTGGTGAATACTTCAAAATATCTTTCCAGATAGACTTCAAAGCTCTAATTTTAAAGAATTTAAAAATTATCTCCATAGTTATCTCCAGACAGCTTATATAAAAGCTACTTAGTAGTCTCTTCCTTTTAAAAGAGCTAGGGAGTCATGATGCAAATTCTATGAGAGCTGAAGAACCATAACCTCCCTCTACTCTTAGTTTTAAGAGGAAAAAGTAAAAATACTTGAGAGGAGTCAGAAGCCTGTGTTTCTGGTCTCAACTCCACCAATGACTAGTTGTACTGCCAAGGACTAATCACTCAAATCTTAGTTTGTGAATTACCCAACTAACATTTCTGGAGCATCATCTATGGGCTGAACACTTAATATACGATACTTGTTTACTTATCACATTTTAGCAGAGTCACAAAGTTTAAATAACTTGTCTAAGATCTTAGAGGGACTGGCAAAATTGTGGTTGAAGAAAGCTATGTATTATTCCAATACAATATTTCCTGTATGCACACATATACAATATGCATGTTGTATATATAGTGTGTGTATATACACATACATATGTATGTGTACACATACATATATATTTACTTATTTATTTCACTGTGATATACTGAAAAATACTATCTTTGGATGACAAAAGTGGATGCTTGCTAGCAAATATACTCTTCCAGAGGTCTTCTTTGCATTTCTTATTTTGAATACAATACCTGTACATTATCGTGTCTTTTCATAATTCTTACAACACACAAGGGTTACTAATCTCTCCATAATTTGTTAATCATGTTCATTTTTCTAGCGGTGGTTGTCATGGGTCAAAAAGGTTAGAATTTATCTCTAGCTATCTCCTACAGGGCTAACATTCACGTTAGGCTATGTGTAATGTTTTCTCATAAGAATGCTGTCAGGCTGACATCAACAGTGAAATATGTGAATTAATACTTACTAGAGCTAACATGATTTTTGCATTATAAAAATGTCATTTTTAAAAAGGACAGTATACAGTGATAAACAACGTGTGGGCCTGTGTTGGAAATCAAATAACATAAAGGCTGTTCTACCTCCCTTGGAGAATATATTAAGTGAACCATATTACAATCGCCTTTATACTGAAATACTGGGTTGATTTACAAATGTTAATGGAGTCTTTTCCAGAACTTCTGAATGATGACTTCTCAGCTAATTGATAATTGGAAAGGTATTGCACATAATTTAATTTCCTTAAACTCAGAGCTTAGAGCTTTGGTAGTTTCCATCTGGAAACTGAGATTCTTTGCTTTATTTAAGTGATAAGGGTTAAAAGTTTAGTTTTGAGTTCTGTCAAAAATAACTCTTCTAAGATTCATGAATCCTCTACCTTGTGATTTATTTATTCAGTCCCCCCCCCTTTTCTTTCTTTTCTTCTAAACTTTTTTTTTTTTTTTTTAAGAAAGATTTTCTCATTTCTCTATTCTCAGTGGTACAGCCTACAAAATAAGATTGTGGGGGAGTCTGGGTGGCTCAGTCAGTTAAGTGCCCAACTTTTTTATTTCAACTCAGGTCATGATCTCATTGTTTGTGAGATCGAGTCCTGTATCAGGCTCTGCACTGGCAGCATGGACCCTGCTTGTGATTCTCTCTCTCCCTCTCTCTGACTCTTCCTCCCTCCTTCTACCCCCTGCCTTCTCTCCCTCTCAAAATAAATTAAAAAAAACATTAAAAAAATAAAAATTAAAAAAAAATACTACTGTAAAAAAACATGGGTCTAGAGCAATACTGGAAAACTTAACAAAAGCCCATTCCTCCAACTACACAAACTTTAGAGAAACACTGGGCATGATAACACCTTAAAGTATACAAGAAATTTGTGTCCATGTTGAAAAGAGATTATGACAGCATAAGAGCTCCTAATTTCACAAAAGCATGATTCCCAGTCTCCTTTTAGATTTCTTCCTCTGGTATGGTAGTTCTCAAACTTGGCTACACATTAGAATCACCCAGAGAGTTTTAAAAATATGAGCCCTATAACCAGAGGTTCTGATATAATAGAGCATTGGCTGGGCACCTGGATCAATAAAAGCTCCCTCAGGTGATTATAATGTGGAACCAAGACTGGGAATCATAGACTAGTAGCTCTTTGTAAATTCTCAAGGCATGCTCACTCATTTATTTGGGCTGCTGACCCTACCACACTCTTTCCAGCTGGCTGCCCCACTATCCTTTGCTTTAGGCAATAAACCAGATGTTATTTTCAAGGCAGTGGTGCTCTGTTCTGAGTCTTGCACCTGATTTTCTGTTTAAGATATAGTTTATGCATCACTGGTGCTTATGTCTACAGCACTGCTTTGCCTTGGACATCCCAATAGGCTCATAACCTGTCGGTTGCTGCTTACACTTTACACATGCTCCTGGGTTCATTACAGCCTCTATCCAGGCCACAAGGCTGGTACTTGATCTCTTGGAAAATCAGTAAAAAAAAAAAAGATTTGCTATTTTTGTTCTCCTTATTTATCTTATCAAGTGCATGCTCAATGACCCATCTCCTAGAGTTTATTCATAGAGAAAAATGATATCTTCTCTCACTTAAAGTTTACACAGAGTCAGAAAGAAGGATTTAGTATAGTTAACAGAACTGGAGATAGAAACAGGAAACAAAGAGATTGTGAGGAAAATGAATCTACTAATTTTCTCTGGGACTTTGAAAGTTGTTACCAGGGAGATTTGTTAAATAATGAGAATAATATAGAGAAAAATATCTATTGAAAAGCATAAGTACTCCAATCCATCTCTGGATTCTGGAAAAAACAAAAAATTAACTCTTTACTAACCTAGCATATAGTAATGTGGAGGACTTGGCCAAATTGAAGAAAAGGAAAAAGGAAAAATAAAAAGATGTGTAGCAAATAAACTTAGCTAAGCCACATTAAGCTCCTAGGTGACATGAACTCTGGAGACTGAAAAATGGCTTTAGGACCTCCGAAAGACCGTGTGATGACCTCACAGCAAAGGTCGGAGTTGCGTAGTTAACTCTGAGTCCACAGCTGGCAAAAACTAAGTGGAAACCAAATCAATGGGAGAGAAATGCCCAGTACTTCCTAGTACCATTGCCTGAACAACATGAATAAACTATGAGTTCATCCACCATGGACTTCTGCCAAAGAGGCCAGCACTGCTTACAGGAACGAACCAATTCAAAAGAGACAGCTCAGACCCAAGGACCAGCATGAATGTCACTTTCCCTAACTCTACTAAGACAGGAGGTACCTATCCTCTTTCAGGAACACATATGAATATCATCTAAGATCAAAGCATGGGAAGTTGAGTAATTTTATACAAGATAAACTGAAATGATTATTGAAATTATGTTATTCTGAGTAAGCTTTCAAAAGATTAGGTATTTCTTTATTTTTCATAAAACAGCTGTATATAGACTAAGAAGGATCAGAATAGTTGTTTAAAAAAAAAAGCACATTATCTCTATATATAGTTATATTGTAGCAAGACACTGAGAAGATAGTGTCATTAAACAGAAGAGGCACATGGCAACAGTATCTGCCTTTACTGCCTGGATGTTACTCTTCATCTTCTCTCTCCTACAACTTCACCCTATCCATTTCTATCAGTTCTTTCACAATAGCTTTTAAACATGTACAAACATCTCCCTCCATAAAACCATTAAGCAAAATACATTAAGAAAATAACATACAAAGTCTTCCTCAACTCTACATATTTTCAGCTATTACTCTATTTCCAACTGTTTTAAGTCCATATTTACTGGTTATACTAGATTGTCTACCATCATCCTAAAAATATTTTTGTCATAACCTCTTATTATTGCCTTATTCCTAAATTCAACTCTACAATCTTACCTCATTTACCCTCTGCAACATGCTCTTTATTTTTTGCATTCTGTGATGTCATTCCCTCCAGGTTCCTTTATCTCTCTGGTCACTGTTATTTTCCTTTAGTAGCTCTTCTTCTTAGCCACTCCTTATAAATTGAGTACTTCCAGGATTTCTAATTGATTCCATGCATTTGCATTGCTTGAACTATCTCATATATTTTAATTACTTAAATTAATATCCTCAGCTTCATTCTCATTCCTGAGTGCCAGAAATATTTATGCTAACAATGACTATTCTAATACTGACTACCTTCACCCTTCAAACCTAATGTACCTAAAAAAGAAACCATCTGGGGCACCTGGGTGGTAAGTGTCCGACTTTGGCTCAGGTCATGATCTCACAGTTTGTGGGTTTGAGCCCCGCGTTGGGCTCTGTGCTGACAGCTTGGAGTCTGGAGCCTGCTTCAGATGCTATGTCTCTCTCTCTGCCCCTCCCCCTCTCATGCTCTTTCTCTCTCTCAAAAATAAATAAACATTGAAAAAAATAAAAAAAAAAGAAATGATCTTCTGGGATCAACATCTCCTTCTAAAACTACTGGTTCCACCTCTATCTTCTTGGCTAATCTTTAATTTGGAGTTGTATATCTTACTTTTCTTTCTTTTTTTTTTTTAATTTTTTTTTTCAACGTTTATTTATTTTTGGGACAGAGAGAGACAGAGCATGAACGGGGGAGGGGTTAGAGAGAGAGGGAGACACAGGATCGGAAACAGGCTCCAGGCTCTGAGCCATCAGCCCAGAGCCTGACGTGGGGCTCGAACTCACGGACCGCGAGATCGTGACCTGGCTGAAGTCGGACGCTTAACCGACTGCGCCACCCAGGCGCCCCATCTTACTTTTCTTTCTTAACAACCTTCCCCACTCACTTGTTCCATTTGTTCAGGAGCTATCTTATCCAGGATACCAACATTTTTTTAACTTAATTACTATGAATGACTTCTTAATTCACATTGTTATATCCCATTTTTTTTTATTTTTTTAAGTTTATTTATTTTGAAAGAGAGGGGGAGGGATATTCAGAGAGGGAGAGAGACAGAATCCCAAGCAGGCTCCACATTGTCAGTGCAGAGGCCAACACAAGGCTGGAACTCACGAACCACAAGATCATGACCTGAGCCAAAACCAATAGTTCATACTTAACCAACTGAGCCACCTAAGGCATGCCTCTTATATCCCATTCTTAATGCCCTTTAGAAATTTTCTACTCTTATCAAAGAGCAATTGTTTTAAAATGCAAATACAAGTATTTATTCCAAATACTAAATAGTATTTGGAATAAAGAACAATCTTCTTTATGTATTATACAAATTGCGTCATCATCTGTCCTCAACCATGATGAAGTAATGCTACTCTCCAGTCCCACTACAAATAGTTTTTTTCTCACCCTTAGAGTTCTTCCTATCTCACTGGCTAATTCTTCCTTAGCCTACACAACCCATCTCAGGTGGCATTTCCTCCAAAAAGCCTTCCAAGTGATGAGTGCAAATTAGGTACCTCAAGTGATAAATACCAATTCTATGTGTTTTCATACCACCTTGTTTCTGTTTCTAAACCATTTAACATAAAATGAATCATGGTGTGTTTAATTGTCTGCATTTCCCCCACTAAACCATAAGTTGCTTGTTGTTTTTTGTTTCTTTAAGTTAATCTACATTCTAGTTAGTTAATATATAGTATAATATTGGTTTCAGGAGAATTTAGTGATTCATCACTTATAAATAACACCAGGTGCTCATTACATCAAGTGCCCTCCTTAATGCCCATTACCCATTTAGCCTATCTCCTGCCCACCTGCCCTCCAACAACCCTGTTTTTTCTCTACAGTTAAGTCACTTAAGGTTTGCCTCCCTCTTTTTTTTTTTGAACCCTAAAGCTTTTGAAGCAAAACACTGTCTCGTGCATATTTGTATTCGTATTTCCTGACAATTTCCCAGAAGGAGCCAAAATAAATGGATACCTGACAAATGAAAGAATAAGTAAGTACATATATTTCAGAATTCTGTGATCAAGTTCATGTACCTGTTATACACTAGTGTGCAATTCTGAAGGTATGAAAACACCTATGCCTCTTAACTCATGTTTCTATGAAAAGTAATACCCATTAAAATCCAACATAAACCCTTACTGAAATATCATGCCCACATATTTTTTAAGAATGTCAAAGGCAACAAAGATCTCTGACTTATGTAAGACAAAGTCTGGAATTGATATTTCTTAAAAACAAGATGAGATAACCTGATCTCCTTAAAACTGTGTTTTTCTTTCGCTGTGTGTTTTTTTTTTTTTTGTGGTGATTTGAAATTTTCCCTAAGAAAGACAGAGAAACAAAAACTAGTTTTCTCTTGGATTGGATCCACCCTGCCCCAGCTAGTGTGCACAGAAGAAATAGGTCTCCAGTTACAAATGAATACATTTAAGAGCCTATTTTTTTCTTTTCCTTCCTTCCTCCCTCCCTACTTCTCTATTTCTTTTTTAATTATTTCTTTAGAGTTTATTTTGAGAGTTATAGAGAACAGGAAAGGGCAGAGAGAGAGAGAGAGAGAGAGAGAGAGAGAGAGAGAGAAGGGGAGGGACACAGGCAGGCTCTGCACTGTCAGTGCAGTGGATGTGGGGCTCGAACTCATGAACTATGAGACCATAACCTGAGCCAAAACCAAGAATAAGAGGCTCAACCAACTAAGCCATCCAGGCGCCTCTCATTTCTCCCTCCCTCCCTCCCTCCCTTCTTTCCTTCCATCCTTCATTACTTCTTTCCTCCTTCCCGCCCTCTTTTTTTCTCTTTCCTTTATTCTTCTCTTTGCCTTTCTTTTCCCCTCCTCTCCTTTTTTCCCCTTTTCCTCCCCACCCAACCCCTGCACGTGTCTCTCTCCCTCTCTCTCTCTCTCTTATTTTACTTTCTTTGCTTTTGGCCTATGGTAACTTCTTTGCCAACTGAGTACTATCTGTAAATATGTAGGACAAGAATATTCTAATGTAGAACTTAGACATATTTAAGAGCTCTCACTTCATCTGTCAGCTAGGTATAATGGGGCACATTACAAAAGACTGAGATAGTTCAACACTGCAGAAGAGCAAGAAAAAAAATCAAGTGTATTTTGAAGTCACCAGCAAACTCAATTTCTCACTACCAAGGGAGCATGTTTTGAGGTATATTAAGTAATACTACATTCTGTTGGTTATTTAATGTATAAAAGACCATCCATCAAAAATCAATGTAATGTACCTAAGTTTTCATTAGAGTTCTTCAGTTCATGCATAAAAGTGGATTTAATCTGTGCAACACTGGAGTCTACAATGAAGTTGAACTGCTCTATACGTTATACAAACATTCACTCTTCATATAAAAATGAACATCGTATTAATTTTCAGCTATCCATCAAGGGCCTACTTTATACTCAACACTGTGTAATTTAATAGTGCATTTAATTATTGAGTTAATCCTATAAATACTGAGTGATTATATATTCAAAACACTGCTAAATGATACTGATATGTGGACAAAAAATATCCCCTGAAAAGGGATTTAATTATAATTGAGAAGCAATAAAAGACAGCTGAAATGCAGTTGCTTCCTTAAAAATAACAGCAATGTATGGTGACAGTAGGTACACTTGTGAGGAGCAGGACATAACATGTAGACTTGTGGAATCACCATGTTGTACACCTGAAACATTGTATCTCAACCATACTTCAGTAAATAAATTTTTAAAATGTAACCAAGTAATTATAATAACATATAGACTATTTAGAAAGATAAGTGTAAGTATATTTGAAAAGGAATTTTCAGTCCTCCTGAACACACACACACACACACACACACACACACACACACACACACATATATATAAACATGATCTTCTAGAAGGAAATAGCCTAATATTACTAATAGGCAAAGTTTTTTTAATGCTTATTTATTTTGTGATACAGAGAGAGAGAGAGAGAGAGAGAGAGAAGGGGGGAAGGACACAGACAGAAAGAGAGAGAAAGCATCCCAAGCAGTTTCTGCGCTGTCAGCATAGAGACCAACACAGGGCTTGAAACCATGAACCATGAGATCATGACCTAAGCCAAAATCGAGAGTCGGATGTCCAACCCACTGAGCCATCAAGCGCCCCTTGAATGCATAGTCATACGAATTAAGATAATGGTAAAATCAAGAAGTTGAAATATGTTCCCTATTTGGTTGCAAGTCACAAGGTCCAAAGAAGGTGGTGCTATTCACAAATCTTAATCAGATTCCGTGTAATGACTTTATGTTTGTTTATTGCCCAGGAATGAAGCTACGCTAAAGAAAAGCTATGAGACTTTCTCTTAAGCATAATTAAAAGGGGGTTTCCTTGGTGATTCTTTTTATCAGTTTACATATAACACCATTACACATTGCTATTCTCATTTGAGTATGAATGACTATATAGCAAATTACTACTTTTCACCTGTTTTTTAAAATAAATATTGCTAAGTAAAAGTAATCTGCACAGAATAGTCAGGACACAATCCAGTCATCATTCTGTGTGCCCTAATTATGTGATTTTGAAAACTTAGTGGACACATCTAAAAAATGGTGATAACATTTATATAAATCTCATTCTGAATGGTAAATATATATATATATATATATACACACACACACACACGATTTCTATGCACATTAGAACTAAAGAAATTTTACTGTATAATAAATGGATGTAATTTTATACAAAATTAAATACGAGTCATCATTAATTAAAGTAGTGGGAAAATATTGTTCTAATTTTAAACGTATGCAAGGTATATTTTTAATTTGCTACATTAACACAAAGTTTGGATGAAAAATTATACATGCTTTATTATATACTATGTTTTTAATGACCACATCGAATTTATAATAAGATTATGATACATACATGCTATTTCACAAAAATAACATGGATATTTAGCTGAACCTGAAAAGCAACTGCTCTAAAATTATAATTTGATTATTTTTCCAGGAGAAGAATTTACTGTCCTATTGATGTAATTAGTATTTTTCCATAGAATTTCTTTACTGAAAGCCCAATCTATAAAGTAAACTGATGACAACTGGATGAGGATGTGTTTATGACAGTTGGGAACTAATCCCTGCTTCTAGTAAACCTGGCTGCACCACTAACTGCATAAATTTGAGCAAGTAACCTCTGTCTTATTTTCCTCATCTGAGTTATAGGAATACAAATAGTACCTAATTTGTATTGTTGTTGAATAATAACCTAAAATATGTAAAAGCCCCAGTGGCTGCCAAAGAGTCGACCCTTAACAAATGTTAACTATAGATAGCTAGATGCATCAAAATTTATAGGAATGTTTTAATAGAGATAAAGCTTAATTAGATGACTAAAGACAATTGGGAGGACCAATTTATGCAATCTGACTTCAGGATTTAATCTGTATAATCCCTAACTTCAATCCTATTTCTCTATCCATTATAAATTAAAATACAAAAAGATTCTCTTTGCAGTAGCAATATAAATGAGGCAGCATGAGAGAGCATAAAGAATATGGAATTTGCTCATACACTGGGCCTAAATTCTAAATTTAATATTTACTAATTTTAATAATGGAGAAGTCATTTAAAATTTCTGAAGTCATTTAAGACTTCAGCCTCTTTCTTACAAAGTAGAGTGAAAATAAATCTTATATCATCTCCCAGAGATATTTAAGGTTTAAATAAGAAATACATGTAAGGAAATATGGCCATTGCTGTTATCACTTACAGCTTTTCATTAAAATGAAAGCTAAGTAAATTTATACACAAAGTCAATACTAATTTCAAAATCCTTAAAGTATTTTTATGAATTAGCTTTTTAAGTAGATTACAGTTTCATATGTAATTAATTTATACAAACCAAATATTTCTAATTGTGCAATTTGTTCAAGAAATTACTGAAGAAAAATTCTACCGTGTATAAAGTTTTACAAAAAACATTCATAAATGTAGAGTGTTTAAAATGATATAGGATTTATATAGTTTATTTATGATATTTTGAAATAAAGTTTGCCTAAACACAGATGTCAAGATTTTCAATTTAGATTTAAAAGAGAAAAATAATTAGTAAATAATTGAAATGTGACTACAATTTTTATTAGGATAAATCTAAGAAATATATTCATAGAAGTCACTTCACATATGCATCATATACAGTATTTATTAGCTCTAATTTACTGAATGCAAAATCTATTAAAGAATAGTTTCATTTCAATTTGTATTAGAAACATATGCTACTCAAAAAACTACATTAATCTTTCACAAGCATGTAGAAAATTAACATTTATTCTTTATTTTTTTTTTTTAATTTTTTTTTTCCAACGTTTTTTATTTATTTTTGGGACAGAGAGAGACAAAGCATGAACGGGGGAGGGGCAGAGAGAGAGAGAGAGGGAGACACAGAATCGGAAACAGGCTCCAGGCTCCGAGCCATCAGCCCAGAGCCTGACGCGGGGCTCGAACTCACGGACCGCGAGATCGTGACCTGGCTGAAGTCGGACGCTTAACCGACTGCGCCACCCAGGCGCCCCAATTTATTCTTTATTTAAACAAAAGTTTTTAATAAACCTGTTCCATTCAAAATTGAGAATCTTAAATGTATATTTAATACTATTTTTAGAAGATTAATTTCTTCTCATTTATAGACTCTGTTTTGGTACGCATTCTTACATGTGTTTTTTAGGCAATACTAATTTTAATGACTTAAGATAGATACATTAAAATATATCTTCTGTAAAATAAATGCCAACTTTTTGTCACTCTGGAAACAAAGGAGTGTTTTGGAGGATTTGTGTTATTTGAAATACATTGAAATATTCCAAAACTCAAATGTGAGTTACTACTGGGGACAGAAAACATTCCCCCATAACATCCCTAAATGCTTTTAACATTTTCAACCTTAATTTCTTAAAGGAGGTGAGGTGGGAATGTTGAACTAGAAAATAAAAGCAGACCACCATAGCTTGGTCATGAATCTTAGTAGACTTCATATTTCTTTAATCCAAACACCCTTGATGAAGGAAATGTTGGTATGTGGCCAACTATTTGAAAGAGCAAGTTCAGTACTTCCCCTAGGCTACTTGTTTGATTGTATCCTAAAGACTCCAAGTTTCCCTTTCTTCCTTAATTTTCATATTCATTTATTCATTTATTTGTTCAATAAGTACTTTTTAAGCATTAACATGTGTGGAGAAGTGTTCTAGATTCTGAGAATACAACGATGAGTAAGACACAAAACTCGCTCCCAAGTTGTTTCAAGGATTTTTAAAATATTTATAATTGTGTTACAATAGTATAATATGAACAAAGTGACCATATCTAATTGAGGTAAAAAATGAGGTGAAGCTTAAAGGCAGGACAATCTTAATTCATTGCCCAACTAGAACAGCTATTCCAGAACAACTGGATTATTTCAAAACTGGAACAAGCCAAAATTTATCATCACCCTATTTAAAGGAGAATAGGATTATGGGGAAAAGGCAGAAGAGGATTGGCTAAGGAAGACTGTGGAATGAAACTGATACACTTCAAAAAAGACTAAGACCATTCTGTCTGGAACATAACTAGTGACTACCAAAGGACAGAGAGAATGAGTGTCATGGTATTATTTACAAAAACGACAGAAGAGCTTCTAGATTCATCTAATTACTGACCTAATAAGTGCCTCTGAGAACTCTAAAGCTGTGCCCTGCATGCTGTTTGTGGCCATGCTCTCTGATACTGTTTCTAAGTTGTGATGTTGAACATTCTTTAACTGTGCACATAGACAACATAGTACAATCTGGTTTTACTTCAGGTTTTGCCACATATCCAGGAAATCACATTCTGAAAGAATTGTGTTTTGTTTTTACTCTCAGATATAACTTAGAATAAACTCAATTTTACTGTGGAAAAATACAGAAGAAACATGTATCCTTCATCGAAGAATGGAAACCTCTTTGGAATCTAGGAAACAAAATTGATGGCAGTATTATTTAATCTGTTAACATCAGCTTTTTGCTTCGATGCTAATTTTTTAAGGTTTTTTTTTTTTTTTTAATTTAATGAGAGAAAGAACCAGCAGGGGAAGGGGAGAGGGAGAGGGAGAGGGAGAGCGAGGGAGGGAGGGAGGGAGGGAGAGAGAGAGAGAGAGAGAGAGAGAGAGAGAGAGAGAATCCCAAGCAGGCTCTGTGCTGTCAGTGCAGAGCCTAACTCAGGGCTTGATCCCACAAACCATGAAATCATGACCTGAGTCTAAATCAAGGGTCAGACACTTAACTGATTGAGCCATCCAGGCGCCCGTAAGTGTTTGGTATATGTACACACAATTTACTTTAGAGAATTTGGCGGGGGGAGGGGGGGATAAATCTAATATTGATAAAACATGTGCTTGGATAATCCAAATGATTATCATTGAATCATAATGGAGTTTTATATTCAAAGTTGAGTTTGTCAAACATTTTTTTCCCACCTTAGAGCATCCACACACTGTAACAAACCACAAAAAGAATGCCAGCTGTCTAAGTGGTAAACATTGTTTCCATCGATACTGTAATGGCTACTAATTGGGTGTATGGCACACTTAGTCATGAAGAAGCATGAGAAAAGAAGTTTGGCTGTATGACCAGGAATGAAAGCAAAGAGAACTGCAGGAGGATGTTTCAATAATCCCGGAATAAGAAACAACACACTTGGATTAAGATGGGTAGGGAAATGAGTAGGAATAAATAAATGAAAAACATTAGGAAAGATTAATTTGGAGAACTTGGTAATTAGTTCAATATGAAGGTGAAAATTAAAGGGAAGACATTGAGGACTTAGAAGTTGCAAATATGGCCGGATACTAATTTAAGAATCCTATTAATCAATATCAAACTTCCAAGCAAAAGTCTAAGACCACTCTGGGCAGAGGTACAATACACACACATTCACATATGTTTACATAATGTATGTGTGCTCTGTTTTAAAAGGAAAATTGTTACGGAAAATTATTTTAGTTCAAGATATTAAAGAAGAATAGATACATTAATGACCCATTTCCAGTAAAGTTGACAATGTTCCTTAAATTATTCATTTAAATCCCTTAAAACCAATGCAAAGGTTAAACTTACCCCTGGCAGTCCAGGTGAGTATGCAGTAAGTAAATCATAACTGAACCTTGAAATCTTGAACTGCAAAGTTTATGTACCTAAGTAACTGTATCTTAAATGAGAACATACCTTAGCTTTAACTCTGAAGCTTAGCTTCTGGCAAAGCTCCCTTCAGGAATATTATCTCTGGCAAACCACATTCAATTTAAAACTCACAGACTTCATCTTCGGCAGCATACGCCTCAGCTAATCACCTAACCCTGAGAGATTTAACCTCCGGTAGTACCGATGCAATCTAAGCTTTAGAACTTCTTCTCCAGGGAACTGATTTGTAAGACATCGTGGAAATCCTTTACTGAACCAGTGAATAACAACAAAAGTGAAAAAAACTACATTTTTTTCAGTTTTAATTTCCTCTCTTTTACTGACCTTTGTTTCAATGTGTAAAGAAAGTCACAACAACACAAAAATTAGAGAGGAAATGAATCCAGTTTCCATTAACTATATAGATTGCAAAAACTGGTTCTGAGTTTTGTATTTTGTTATGTGACTAGTTTTATTAATTCTGTGAACATTATGACGTGGAGATAGAATAATATATCATGATATTAAAAATGTATATCTATTAGTTGCAAAAAGAAAACCACAAATTTTGTCCTAAAATTCATTTATCAGCTCTGATTGTATAGCCTCTTCTCCAGATGCTGATTGTCTCCACATGGCTATTTACCCTGAATTTCCTGGATAAGTGGTGTCTTGAGTAAGATCCAAAGTCATTTTAGAATCTTGGACTCTATTCTAAAGCATAGCAAACACAGTTACCAATAATGCAAAGAATTTAAACATAAATTTATTGAGAAGCCATATCTTGGATTAAATTGATCCTTTTCTACTTCTAGTCTCTCCTATATATACATACCTTTCTTTAAATAGGGATCTGTATTAAAAAAAAAAATTCACTTGCAGATTATCAAAGACATGCAAATTTAACTGACAGCAAGTTACAATTTTGCCTAAATTTAAAAAAATCATCCCAAATGCCTAATACTGTTGAGGGTGATATTCAGATACACCCCTGCTAACAAATTATACTATGACAACTTATTTGGAAAACATCCTAACTCCAATCTCTCAGCTCAGCAAATAGCATTTATTTCATTGAAAAAAATATAATCAAACCATTAATACCCATATCACAATCTATAAACTACTGTGATATTGCAATATCATGTTGTCTTTCTTTCTGCTTAAAACACATAAACTCAGCTTCTATCTAAAACCAACCCCACCAATGAGCTACAGCTCACATCATACTTAATTCTTTTGCTTAATTATTTTTACCATATTTTTTCCTTCCCTGGTCTATCATTACCATCAGCATACAATCATTCAAAAATTTTTCTATCTTAAGATAATAAAGTCTCAGAGGCCCCATATCTTCCTGTTAAAGCCTCTAAAACTGCACTACAACAGGGGAGCCTGGGTGGATCAATCAGCTGAGCATCTGACTCTTGATTTTGGCTCAGGTCATGATCCCAGGATTGTGGAATTGAGCCCCACTTCAGGCTCCCCACTGAATGTGGTGCCTGCTTAAGACTTTCTCTTTCTCTTTCTCTCTCTCTCTCTCTCTCTCTCTCTCTCTCTCTCTCTCTCTCTCGCCCCCTCCCCCATTAACTCTCTCTCTAAAATAAAAAATAAAAACCGGGCACCTGGGTGGTTCAGTTGGTTGAGCACCCAACTTTAGCTCAGGTCATGATCTCACGGTTTAGGAGTTAGAGTCCCACATCAGGCTTGCTGCTATGAGCACAGAGTCCACTTTGGATCCTCTGTCCCCCTCTCTCTACCCCTCCTCAGCCTGTGCTCTTTCTCAAAATTAAATAAAACATTAAGAAAAAACTGCAATAGAACAGAAATCTTAAAAGAGTTCTCTATAATTCTTACCTCCAATGTCTCACCTCCAAATTTCTCATCTGCCTAATCCTAAAGTTTCATTCAAAACATTTTACTAAAACTGGTCTCGAAGAGATTACGAATGACCTTTTCCTCACCATATTGAATTGCTCATTCTAATTTCTCTTATTTACACAATCACTATAATTTGATACTATTGATCATTCCTTTTTTGAATGTTATAAATTGGTCTATATGATTCCACACTCTACTAGGTTTCTTCCCACATCAATGTTTACTTTTTTGTCTCTTTTGCCAACACTATTCTCTTTTCCACTTTGAAATGCTAGATTTCCTTCTGTCATAGTATATCCAGTATCCATTTTTATACCAGTCCAATGACTTTAAAAAACTCTTAAACTTAGAGCTTCAAAATCAAGCCATCCTCTTAGGTCTGGACATGAATATGCAACTTGCTACCTGGTTGGCTTGGAAGAGTTGAAGAATGGGGAGAAGAGAGGTGTGAGAGGGAAAATAAAAAGAGACAGACTGAGTACATGGCACTAGGTTGTCAGAAAGAATGGTGGGGGGGAAAAGTTCCCATTGCTATGAGACAGGATGTTCAATTCTCATTACAAAGTTACTTGTGTTTCTAGGGTGTAACACCTCCCACCCACCCTTCCACTGCATCATGCATCAAGTCTGTATACAAAGATAGCTTTGAGCAAGAGAGGTTATCTTTGTGGACATTAAGAAAATGGTCTGAGTTTCACAGCTGGGTCCATGTGAGGCCAAATACTAACTGCATACGGGGAAAAGCAAGAAAATCTATAAACTAAGCTAATTAAGCAGAAGTAGAAAAATAGAGCCAGAAGGGACTATGATGATGTAAAGTCCTCTTGGGATTTTTCAGAGATGTGGGTAAAGAAATGCATACAATGTGAGTTAAACCTTGAGGGTAGTGATAATAGCTAATTTCCCGACTACACATGCACATTCCCATCTGGAGGCTATTGTCAACAAGAAGGAGGTATGATAAAGATCTGATGTGAAGTAAAATATATTTACATAGCTTCTACCTAATAGTGTCTTGAATAAGTTTCTATTCAACACGCATGCAAATAAATGTAATCTGAATATAAAACTCAATAGGGAGAAATGACCATAATTGAAAAATTTTCATCATGTATCCTATACAGAGTATACAATGAAAAAAGAAGATGTTTTACACAAACTGAGGATGAAAAATATCTCTCTGAATAAAAATATATGGCCTCAATCACACTTCACACACACCTGACTTACATAAATGTTTAGATTAATTCTAAAGACAACATGAAAGCAGAGGGGAAATACCGCATGTGAAAGGATTTTAGAACTGAGTTTATCTAGAAATTAATCAACTTAATCTACCTTAAAGTTTGCTTGTGTATTAAAATTTTCATGAATTTTTCATAAGCTAAATGAGTGCCAAGTTAATAAGGTGGCCTATATCTTTTTCTTTCCTGAAATTCTTTATCAAAATCACATTTATATGCAATGTATCCAAGTAGTGCAGTTGTAAAATAAGAAAACTAGAGTCTCTGGTTTAGTATATTTTCTACATTCAAAGGACAGTAACCACATCTTACATTCTTTAGTTAATAAACTACTTTGAGTTGGTGATGTTTACCAACAAGTGACTTTCGTTTGTAAAGCCAGCATTCCAGGGCTATTATTCATAGATGTATTGATCCAGATTTTGGTTTACAGCCAACAAATGCACAGGGATGCTTAGCTTTAGTTTCAGGTTTCAAATCTTTCCACCTCATTTGGGCTTTTCCTATACGAATGGAATTTTATATTAGAATAGTAAAGTGTAACAATCAAATCACTTGTTTAAATGTTAGCTAAACAATTTAGAACAAAGTATAAACAAGCTAAAGTTAGGCTCAAATCTGATTCCTGTTAGCAAGAATCAGGTTTTGAGACTGCTATCCCCAGACACTTAAACTTCCATTTGGTGTTGTATCATCTGCCTTTGAGCTCTTGATTGCACTATAAAATATTTGATTCCTTGCTGGGCTAGGACACTGCTTGGAGATAAAAAGCTCTATGTCCTCTATTACCGCTAAGAACTGTGTTAATTTCCAGAACAGTTTCAGGTTATCTTCCTTGCATTTCTCATTAGAATTTCTGAGTATTTAAGGTTCCACATTGCCCACAGATGGAAGCAAAACAAAAACAAAAACAAAAAATTCATAGCATGCCATATTTACCATCATGGAATCTTCTTAAATGCATTTAAAAATTTTTATTAAACAAAAATTTATTTTATGTTACTATCAAAATTATCCTAAGTAAATTGACTATAGAAACTTTGGACATAATGAGGGGTGCCTGAATGGCTCAGTTGGTTAAGCACCCGACTTCAGCTCAGGTCATGATCTCATGGTTCACGGGTTTGAGTCCCATGTCCGGCTCTGTGCTGACAGCTCAGAGCCCAGATCCTGCTTCGGATTCTGTGTCTCCCTCTCTCTCTGCCCCTACCTCACTTGTGCTCTGTCTCTCTCAAACATAAACATTAGGAAAAAAAAAATTTTTTTAAAGAAACTTTGGACATAATAGAAATACATATAAAAAAGTTTAAAACTACCTAGTTATAAGTACTGCATTAGTTTTCTGAGGCTGCTAGAAGAAATTACCACAAATATGACAGTTTAAAACAACATATATGTATTCCCTCACAGCTCTACAGGCTCTAAGTCTGAAATTGAACATGACTGTGCTGCCTACAGAGCCTCTAAGGATGAATTCATTTCCTTCCTCTTCCAGCTTCTGGTGGCTCCAGGCATTCCTTGGTTTATGATAACATCACTCCAAGATCTACATTAGTGGTCACATTGCATCTTCTGTGTCTGTGTAATCTCCCTCTGTTTCAGTCTCACAAGAACTCTTGGCACTGGATTTAGGGCCCAATAGATAATCTAAGATGATCTCACCATCTCAAGATTCTGTTATACCTACAAAGATTCTTTTTTCAAATAAGGTTAACATTTACATTTAAATAAGCATTTACATTTTTTAGTTCATTTCCCCAATCTTACTTTCTCTAAAACTCTCTCGTTACTGACTTCATACTACATAGGGTTTCCCATAAACATAGAAACCTAAGTAATATATGTTTAGGAATATAGTCCTATTTTGGTAAACCTCATTTTTAACTATGACATAATTGGGGCACCTGGGTGGCTCAGTCAGTTGAGCATCCAACTCTTGATTTTGGATCAGGTCAGGATCTCACAGTTCATGAGATCAAGCCCTGTGTCAGGCTCTGGGCTGGTGGCACAGAGCCTAGTTGGGATTCTCTTTCATGCTCTCTCCCTCTCTGTCCCTCACCCTCCCTCCGTCCATCTCCCTCTCCCTCCCCCTCTCTCAATCTCAAAAATAAATAAAAAACTAAAAATTAAATAAGACATAATAGAGAAAAATCTAAAATTTAAATTCTTGAAGGGAACAGCATGGGGACAAGGGGATATATAGGAGAATCATATAGTTCTCTTCAGAGAGCATACACACACGCGCGTGCGCGCGCACACACACACACACACACACACACACACACACACACACACACAATGGACTATTACTCGTCCATCAAAAAGAATGAAATCTTGCCATTTGTAATAGCATGGATGGAGCTAGAGAGTATTATGCTAAGCAAAGTAAGTCAGAGAAAGACAAATACTATATGATTTCACTTATATGGAATTTAAGAAAAAAAAAATACATGAACATGAAGGGAAAAAAAGGCAAACCAAGAAAGAGACTCTTAACTAGAAAGAAAAAACTGAGGGTTGCTGAAGGGGAGGTGGAGAGGGGGATGGATTAAATAGGATCATACAGAAACTTAGAACATTAGTAACAATGGCCTGGTTCTAACACTGAGTACTTGTTTCATGGGTGTGTATTTCATTATGATTTAATAACTTATTTATACGTTATATGCAATCTTTGAGTCAATATCACATTAGATAATTGAAGACTTTAAAAGGAATTTTACAGAATGCTCCCAAAATGGTGGTATCAATATACTCTCCAGTAGCATTAGGAGCACCTTTCACACTACAGAACACTGTTTACATTGAATGAAGCCTTAAAAAAAAGAAAAAAAAAATTGCTACTTAATAAACAAAGAGACAAATGTGTCACATTTTAATTTATATATTTATACCCCTATTTTTTTATTCAGAATTGTCTTATCATTTTCTTAAATATTTATTCTTTTGCATGTATTTCAGAAAAACTTAAGCTTCTGAAAATCTTTGTATTTTGATTGGACTCACCTTAACATAGAGTTTTATAGAAAATTAACATCATAAAAATATTGAATCTTCTTAATACTGTGCCTCCTACCCATGTACACAATATAAATCACCATTTATATAGGTTTAATAACATTCAACAAAAATATAAATTAGTTCTCCATAAATGTCATGCATATATTTTGATATATTTATCCCTGTTGCTAGTTGTTTATCCCTGTTGTCTCACTATTCCATAGGCTTCTTTTATTTCAATTAATGTACTTTTCTATTTTTCTATCTGTAAAACACCGTATGTCTAATAGAACAATATGTCATAACTGTCTTTCAATAATCAGAAGATTAGATGTTTCTATGTGTTTACATAATTATCTTTATATATATTTATACATATATATATACATATATACATATATGTATACATATATATATAATCAGAATATTTTTAATCGTTAAGTGAAATAAACCCATTTAAAACTAGCTCAAGCAAATAAGCAATCTACTGATCACATAATGGTAAAGGACAGAGATAGAACAGGCCATGAAAAGACATTGTTGGACTCTTTTTATCCATTTCTAGAACTTTACTGAATTTGATAAATTTGGTTAAGAAGTTTTTGTCTAACTTAATCAGTTATTGATCTATTTTTCTTCTAATGTATTTGCCTGTTTTTTTGTTTCATAGTAGTAATGATACCTGAATTCCTTGATGTCATTTAAATTAGGTTCATTATAAAAACCATACATTTATGTCTGATTTTTTTAACCCAACCCACAATATCCACCTTTGAATAGGAGTATTTGAACTATATATAAAATTCAACTATTGATATAGTATGGTTTAAATCTGCCATCTTACTATTTCTTTTTTATGTACCCTATATTATTCTTTGCTTTCTAATCCCCTTTATATTTCCTGCTTTCTTTTGGATTGATGAGTATTTTAACTGGTTCTATTTATCTCCACTATTTGTTTATCAACATTTTTTTCATTTTTTGTGACTGCTTTAAGATCTATAATATACAACTTTAACTTAGTACCATCTACATTCAAATGATACTATACCACTTCCAAACACTACTAATAAGCTTGTAAGAGTCTACTTCATTTCTTCCATCCTAAACTTTGTACTATTATTACTATACATTTTCCTTTGTCATGTTAAAACCATGCAGTGCATTACCTTCACTTAGTCTATTTTTCTAATGTTTATTTGTTCTTAGAGAGAGAGAGAGAGAGAGCCACCCAGGTTTCCCAATACTTAAACATATTTTTAAAAATAGATTGTTGGAGTGCCTGGGTGGCTCAGTCGGTTAAGCATCTGACTTCAATTCAGGTCATAATCTCACAGTCTGTAAATTCAAGCTCTGCCACTGGTTCTGTGCTGACGGCTCAGAGCCTGGAGGCTGCTTCGGGATTCTGTGTCTCCCTTTCTCTATGTTCCTCCACTGCTTGTGGTCTCTCTCTCTCTCTCTCTCTCTCTTTCTCTTTCTCTCTCAAAAATAAACATTAAACAAAATAGAAAAAATAAATAAAAGATGTTTATTTAAGTATTAAGAAAAATGTTTATTACTTTACACAGGTAGTTACCAGCGTTTTTCATTCTTTTATGTGGATCCAGATTTACATCTGCTATCATTTCCCTTATACCCCCAACATTTTTTACCACTGATTTTAGTTTAGGTTTTCTGGTGAGTTATTTTACCTTTTGATGCCCTCTTTTATCATTAATATTTTGCCTTAATTTTTGAAGTGGGTCTATAATTCTAAATTAACATTCCTAGTACTTTAAAGATGTACTGTCTCCTGGTTTGCAGTGATTTCAACAAGATACCTGCTATAAAATATTTAACTCTGCTCCTTAGCATGTAATTTGTCTTTTTTTTTCTCTTACTGCTTTAAATTTTTCTCTTTATCACTGATTTTAAGTAATTTCATTATTATGTGCCCTTGTGCAGATATCTTCAGGTCTCTGAAAGATAAGATTTATTAGGCAAGTTGGATCTGTGAGTTTATCAAAACTGGAAAATTTCAGCAATTATTTCTACTTTGTTTTCTGTTTTCTCATTTTTCCTCTCCATTGGGAATGCTAATTATATACATTTTTAAACAGTTGAAATTGTTCTCAGTTCACCAATAAAGGCTGTTTTTTTTTTAAATTTACTTTTCTCTTTGTATTTCATTTTGGATTGTTTCTACTGTTATGACTTCAAGTCCACTAATCTTCTTTTCTGTATATCTAATATGTTCTAATATGCCACAAATCTGATCAAGTGCATTTTAAAATTTCAGACATATAATTACATCTTTGGAAATATGATTTATGTCCTCTATATATCTCCAATATATCTATTTAACAGGTTCAACATTTCCTCTATCTTCTAGAATGACTGGAGTACATTTAAAATGCTCATTTTGTCCTTTAATATTTTTCTTTCAGCTGTTTCATTTACAAGTAAGTTTCAAATAATTGATATTTCTCTTCATTATGGGTTGTATTTTCCTGCTTCTTTGAATGCCTGATAATTTTGGTGGGGATGCCATTGTGAATTTTACTTTGTTAGATTATTTTTTGTATCCCTATAAGCATTCTCAAGTGTTGTTCCATACCCTGAGTATATTACATTGAAACCATTCAACCTTTTTGGATCTTGCTTTTAATTTTTCCCCCCCCAGGAATGCTGGTTATAGTTTTAGAATCACTGATGTAATCATTGCTGCATCTTGTACCTATATTTTATCCCAATCCAATACAAAAGAGAACTTTAGGAAATGTGAAACTGAAGCATATCAGGCTTTATTACCACTTCACTTACTAGGCATGTTATCCTTATTGGCATCTGACTGGTGAGTGATCCAATTCTAAAATCCCAACCTAAAGGGCTACTTTCTAGGCTCTAAAGAACAAGCAGTTTTGTTTGAGTTCCTTCTGAAAGCCAAACTTGAGACAAGGACATGGAAGTATATAGTTTACTGGAAAGGCAATCTTAGAAAATGCAAGGACACGGGAAAAGTAAGATCAGAAACAGTTTTAAGTGACAATAAAGACTGTTACCAAGTTAGTTAGTACTGTCAGCAATTAAGAGACTCTATCCCTTGGGTGACCATCTGAAGTATCATGTAGAACTTGCCACAGAATTAAACCACCAGAAAATGAGGAGGCTGGGATACCTAAGTCCCCATTCACATCCTTCATCATTTGAAGACTATCCCATGGAAATTAGCTCCTGCATTCCCTGATTCCACAAGCCCATGGGTGAATGACTTTTTTTGTGGAAACAGAGTAGCTAGATATGAACATGGGCAAACATGCACAGGAATGTCAGCAGATGGGCCAAGGAGATGTGATATGGCGCCTCACAAGTGTCTGCCACAGCTTATTATATAGATGTGTTGAAGTAGCGACTAGAAGAAACAGCTAAGACTTAAAAATAATTGGATCTGGAGAATAGTACTTAAGGAGTTGGGCACTGGGAAGGAAGTGGGGGCATTAAGGGACTCAATTTTGGGGGATTTTTGCTGTTTTGTTTTTACCGTAAGCTCTAGAGAGCACTTTGACTTTTAAATTGTGCATACATATTATTTTAATTAAAAATTAAACTGTATAGTTGACAAATGCAGTAACTATAGTCTAAAACATGCAGTTTGGTAGTCCTTAAAAGTTGAAAAAAGCAGCATCTGCTTTTTAAATTTTTTTTAAAGTTTATTTTTGAGAGAGAGAGCAAGCAGGGGAGGGACAGAAAGAGGGAGAAGAGAATCCGAAGCAGGATCCAGGCTCTGAGCTGTCAGCACAGAACCTGATGTGGGACTCGAACTCAAGAACCGTGAGATCATGACCTGAGGGGAAGTCAGATGCTTAACTGACTTGAGCCACCCAGGTGCCCCTGCAGCATCTGCTTCTTAATTTCTCCTTTAATATACTTTATTTTTGTTCTATTTTTCCCATTGCTTCAGCTAAGACATAATAATCTAGAAAGGACAGGCTCTTTTTAATTTCTCTTTTAACAGATGGGTCTGGGTTGATTTGCCAAACATCCACCCAGAAATCTTGACTCACTGAAGAAGGGTGGAGATGTTCTGAGCTAAGGGAGGTTGTTTTCTCTTCCACCTCTCTGAGGCAGCTCCTGCAGCCAACCCCTAAGGCCAGAATCAGTTATTTGGAATTCAAAATCTGACTTCACTCTGAGCTACAAAGTCCAAGACCTCCAGCATCTGCCAGTTTCACTGACATACTAATAGTCTAGAAGACAATGTTTTGTTTTTTTGTTTTTTTTATTATCTGTTTTGCTTTAAAAAAGATTAAATGAGAATTGCTGATATCACATTATGAAGTTTCTTTTTTATTTTCTTTTCAGAAGTGCATATTTAGTCCAGAAGATTTTTAGTTGCTAACAAAAATCCAAATATTGAATTCAGAAGTAATTTGCCACATTATTATATTGCTCTGTAGTGTTCTACACATTATTCTCTGTGTGCAGCTGACACTACACCTTTCCTGAGAACAGGTACCTAACCTCTTTCATGTCTGTGCACCCCCTTCTAGCCCTAGAATGTCAGGCATTATAATTATTGGTAATTAATGTCTAATAATATTCTTATCTAATGCATAATATCTTCACAGAAATAGTCACGTAATTACTACAAACCAGTAATGAATGGCCAGGTTTTAAAGACAAGAATCCCAAATTCTTCTATAGGGTTCTAAATTTGCATTTTAACAAAGCCTATTCTTGGTAAAAGGTGTCTTACCTGTTTATTTTTATTACTTTTATTGTGAAGCTTCCAAGCCAGCAGTACAGTTGAGGAGATGAATGGAAGAAACTTACTTTGGCCACTTACTTTTTCTCACTCCTCACTATTCACATCACAATGTGTTTACTCTAGCTTGTCCACACTAATGACTGCTGCTTTCTAGTAGGATTACTTCCATGTGATTACATTCTTAAATATACTTCTGTACCATCAACTCCAATATATATCCTTCAAATAAGAGAAAGAGCTGTTTGCCTAATCTTCTGCTACATATATATCACATTCATGGTATTTCCAAATGAAAGGAAATTTAGAAACTATTATATTCAACCACTTATTTTTTTAATTAAATAACCATGGCCCACTCTGAAAAGTAAAATAAATCTCCCAAGTAAACATGAAGAATCAGTGCAGAGGTGATAGCTGAAATGCATCACCTGATTTTTAATTTGAGTTCTCATTGTAGTCATTGACTTTTTTTCTTGGTTTAAATTAAAATGCATTTACTTATTGATGAGCTTGACATCAAAGCTAAGTGATCTGTGAATTATATTATTCTGTTTATAATGTAAACAGAAAATGTCAATTCTGGCTGCTAGAAAAGAAGTGGAGATACCGGTAATTTAATAATAGATGATTTCTAAAGATAAATTAGTAATTATTTCATTCAAGAAATGGCAATGAAATAATAGGTAAGCATGTTTTAAGAGAACAAAAATAACAATTTTGTTATTATATTCAAAAGATTAGAAATTTTGAAAATAATTATTTTAAGAAAACATTAAATTTCTAATTTTAGGTGAATATTGGGTTCATTTGAAGATTTGATGTGCAAATTCTTTTTTGTCTGTGTGCTTTTTTATTATTTGTTTCATTAAGTTATTTCTCAGTAGTTAAATTATCATCTGTTGCATACGAATTTCTTTGGAAAAAATAAAGAGGAAAAAATAATCAAAATATAGAAATTGTTAGAAATATCTGAATTTTTCAATAATGTTCTATATATTTTTCAATAATGCTCCAAGTAAGAATAAGGTCTGCAAATTATGATACATTTCTTAAGTAATGTAATATAAAAAAAATACTTGGAAATGCTAGTCTATCTCTACTGGCTCTTTTCATTTATTTTTGGTTGAAATGATTCCCCATTTCTTTCCCAAAGGTCACGGTATTACTAATTTGTCAATATTAACTATTTTGAAGCAAATGTTATAGTTAAATAGTTATATTTGATTTTGCCAAAGTATTGAGATTATTCAGTGAATAACACACACACACACACACACACACACACACACACACACCCCTTTGGAAAATTACAGATCTCATTATCCTCTATTCAAAAACTTCCTAATAATTTAGTAATCATAAAGTAGACAGTAAAGTACATTGGAGATAATAATTAACAAGGTAGGAAATTGTTTTATATGTGCCATTAAGATGCCAACAAATATATATGGATAGGAATCTATCTATGGATCAGGAAGGAGTCTTAAGGAATAAAAACCGATACTCACAAACAAAAGAAAAAATAATATATCATATATCAGTATCAGGTAGCTTGCAGAATTGAAAGACTTGAAAATCTTTTAGCCAATAGGCAGGAGGTAGGACTATAGCCAAGGCCAGGCCCAGGAATAGCATAATGCTATCTGTTGCAGCACAGGTGACATTTCTGCCCCTGGGCACTTACTGCCATTGCTGTGCTCACAAAGCTACCATCACTTTTGGTTTGGTTTTGAAACTATATGCTGTTATCAACACCACTGACACCACTGAATGGTTTTGCAATTGTTTCTACAATTTAGTATCACAAGTTAAGATCAAAAGTTTCCAACGAGGACCTGATTGGGCAAGTCTAGGACACATGTTCATGCCCTAGTTTGTCATAGATGGAAGAGGTTGTATTTGTCTCCTTTGGATTATTTATTTGCATAATTAATATTTCTTCTCACCAAGACTCATTCCAAACAGAACAAATGTTCAGATTCCTGATATAAATAAATAAAAAAAAAAAACGCTTGCAAAGTGTATCTGTGTTAAGATTATAGCTTAAATTTCATCAGTTTCTATCAAAATAAGAATTGTTTTTCTCACTGATTTTTGTTATACTATTATTTTGCAAGATTTGTAAGCTCTTTTCCTGGTCTATGCAACTGATAAAGAACCTTCACTTCTATAATTTCCTATTAAGACAATATAAAATGTTCAAAAATCAGTTTCTGATTAAAAATAAAACTAGTTTCAGGGCACCTGAGTGGCTTACTTGTCTGAGCGTCCAACTCTAGATTTCAGCCCAGGTCCTGATCTCAGGATTGTGGGATTGAGCCCTGTGTCGGACTCTGTGCTGTATGTGGAGCCTGCTTAAGATTCATTCTCTCTGTCTCTCTCTCCCACCCTCACTCCCTCCCTCTCCCACTGCCCCTCTCCTCCACTTGCATTCTCTCACTCTCTAAAATGAAATTAAAAAAACAAACAAACTAGTTTTACTAAGCATTTTAAGAAAATTGGAGTGCCTGGGTGGCTCAGTAGGTTAAGCGTCTGACTTTGGCTCAGGCCACGATCTCATGGTTCATGGGTTCGAGCTTTGCGTCGGGCTCTGTGCTGACAGCTCAGAGCCTGGAATCTGCTTAAGATTCTGTGTATCCTTCTCTCTCTGTCCCTCCCCCACCTGTGTGCGTGCTCTCTCTCTCTCTCTCTCAATAATAAATAAACATCAAAAAAATTAAAAATAAAAGAAAATTGACATATATTACTGTATGTTTATGTTCTAGAAACATGTTAAGGAGAGTATTTGTAGAATTTGAAGCCATTAATTATATCAGTACAATTGAGAAGTGGCAATGGAGATTATAGAGATAAAGAGATAAAGATATAGTTATATAAAATATATAGTATATTATTTGTAGTTATTATATAAAATTTTATATATAGCACTCCTAAAATATTCATAACATATAAATAGTATTTTGAAATGTCAGAGTGAGTCTACATTTTACATACATTATAAAAGTGTGCGTGTGTATGTGTGTGTGTATTTTTTTAAGTAGGCTTCATGGCCAGCGTGGAGCCCAAAGCAGGGCTTGAACTCACCACCCTGAGATCATGACCTGAGTGGAGATCAAGAGTCAAACACTTAAGCAACTGAGTCACCCTGGCACCTCTGCATTATATGTTTTTATCATTGAAACAAACTAGAGAGGAAACTGAAGCTCAAGGACATGACACAGTGTTACCATTAGAGCTTAGGCAAGAAAGACTTCTTTATGTTACTTAGCACTCTTCCCTGAATATTGTGGAAACAATATCTGTCAGAGCAGATCAAATTCTATCTACTTAGGTTATACTTTCATCTCCTAAGGCTGTCTACACTGTTCTTTTTCTGATTTCAGAGGAGTTCAAAATTGGTAGTCAGAAGAAGCACCAATATGGCCCAATTCCAGCTATTTCTGGATTTCAAGAGGCCTCATTTTGCTGTGAATTTTTGTCCCAGCTCCAGAAGTGAGGTTCTATCCTTCCCATGAACTAATATCCTCCATGAGTCCTTAGCCTCTGTCCCTTTACTTGTTCCTATTACAGCTAGAAATATGTGGGCTTGTTTAAAAACTATGTGGTTGCCATAGAGGTTCTTTTTTTACTTTTTAAATTGTATTTATATTTTTGTTTTGTTTTTCCATTCTTTAATATGAATGACCAAAAGACTGTTAGAAATAACAATTTCAGCATATCACGAAGTTGGGTGGGTTTGAAAACTTCTTGATGGTCACCACTGGTCTAGACAAGACCATAACTGCCCTCCTCAGTGTAGTGGTAAAAGTCAGAATTGAGTCTGTGACAGACGCTGTGGGTTGGCTGTCCCCACTATTTCCAATCCAACTCCACACTTGTTTCTCACACTGTTTTGCACCTAGGAATATCTATATGATATGCTTACCAAACAGACATCAAGTGGACTATGGCTGGGGAGCTGTGTAAAAAGTTATTCCTCTAAGGGTGAAGAATGTATAGCATATACAAGGAAGAGCAACTTTAGATCTTCCTTTGAAGTTTGAAACAATTTCTCAAACTAATTCTTATTTAGCTCAAATTGATGATCATACTCCTTGATGTAAGCAAACAAACAATCTCTAAGGATGAGGAGTGACTAGTGTACAATTTTAATGGAGACAGTGAGTCATAAACAACCTTGTGCTGACACTATTATCATTGTTATTCAATTCAGTCAGCAATCTAGGGCTGCTATAAAGATCAAGCTGTGAATGCATATGAAAGTTTTTGGGGAATGTAAACCTCCAAATAAAAGGCATAATACTGTTATTATCTTTTCTTCTAATGACCCTTACCCTTTCACGATTCAGCACTTGACTCTGCTTTCACCACCAAGTTTCTCTGAGTAAAACACGGACTATTGTTGAAGTTCCACTTGCTCTAAGAGTAGAGAGCAAGCGTATCACTGGCTCTACCTACCATCCTGCATCTTAACCATATCTTGGCAAAACTGTCAGCTGGAAAGGGTTTCCTATGAAGAGCTCCCTCTCATCTGCAATTCTGCATTCTGTTTACTGCTAAGACATTAACTAGAAAATTAAAAGGTTGTTTCATAAGGATTTAAGTTGTAATCTTTTGAGAATTAACATTCAGGACAGTAATAAATGATGGTGTTTCACTGATAAGCAGTCAGTAGCTTCACAAAACTCACCACCTAAGCAACCAGCTCCTGTGCTGTCTATTCCCACAGCCAGCCCTGCCTGTTGGGCAACATTGCTGAGACTTGCTTTTGATCACAGTCATTGAAAATTCCTATTCAACAACAAGTTCCTCACTGTTTGCATTTCCCCTGAGGAGGAAGCAGTCTGGACTCCTGAGATTTAAATTCACCATTAAAATGAGGTTTTTCTTTTCCCACCCTTACTGCCAATTATTTCATGGTGGCATGTTCAGCACATTTGCCAGCCCCACAAGGCATACAAATGGGTTCTCCATGGAGATGAAATTCTTCATTGTTGCCATTCCAAAATCGTATGCTTTGGAAAGAATGTGGTAAGTTCTGTAAATACCTCTCCTACTGATATAAGTTTATATCTTTGCTACTGAAGTTTGAACACTTTTTTTCTGTCAACGCACACACATAAAATGACCTCCTACAGTATAAGTGTATACATCTGACAAGCTTGCTTGCAGACACAGCTGAACTGACCTTTATTTTTTTCCTCCTTTCATGACACATCAACAGCTGGTCTCCTAAAGGGATGGGCGAACCCAGTCATATTTTAAGCCAGATAACTTTTCAAAAAATTTGTCAAGTATTTTGCCAAATATCTAACCTCTATTTCTTTAAACCCTTGTGTATTTGAAGAAAACATTTGATCTGCATGTTTCTGAATAACTTTCCTCTAACTCATCAACATATTTTATCAGAAAAAAACTATCATCCAAACAGCATATATCTTATTACTTCAATTAACCTGTTTAAGATAAATTTATGTATTATCTCACAAAATTTGATCTGAGGCTCAAACTAGATTTAGTTCATGGAAGTTATAGACTGAAAATAATACACTGATCTGAATGCAAAGTTTTTTTTTTGTTGTTGTTGTTGTTTTGTTTTGTTTTTGATTTTAAGGGGAGGGAAGCAATACTTTGATGCATACATACAAAATTTAAAGTTACTTTCTCCCTCCTCCTTTGCTTCCTTCCTTCCATCCATCCTTCCTTCCTTCTTTCCTTTACCCATACTTTCTTTTTTTCTATCTATAAAAATGGCATTTCTGTTATGCTATTTAATTTACTACATTAGTCACATAATTTTCTGGAAGGGTATTCACATTCTAGTCCACATACATTGTACTCCCTGGAATTGTGGACATCATGACCTGCAAAGTCCTGAAATGTATACCCAGGAGAAGCTGCTCATGTTATAATTTAGCATCAAATAGTAATGAATTTTAGTTCAGACTAAAGTTACCTAGTATTTATATATATTAAACTGATAAAAAAGTAATAAGTTATAATCAATATTGTTATAGATGTGAGAGTATTTCAAAGGAAGAAAAGAAATGTCAGGACCAAAGACAGTGTAGTTTTTCTGACTTTCTCCCTCTTGGGAAGAATGTGGAGGAAAAGAAAAACAGACAGATTACTGACCTCATGCAGAAACTCTTTTTGTTTCACACAAATAGGGATTTTTACCCTATTGTTCAAACATGTGGTAAAAGAGAAGTCAAGAAATTCCATAGAAAATCCTTTTAGACATAGATTGACCTTTGACCACTGAACTGCCTTCATTGTTCTCTAGGAAAAGGAGAAACAGAATTTTGAAAGTCAGTTCTAGTTACATCATAAGAACTTCCTTTTCCTTGGTGTTTGTTTTCTTTGGCTGGTAGTGCACAGCTTCTTGTAGAAAATAAATCCCTTGGTAGTGTTTGTGTTTCTTGTATGTGTGTGGGACTATTTGGCTCAAACAAGTTCAAGCCAAATCAAGAGTTCCAGTGTGAGCTGAACCTAAGCAGCCTTTACCATGAACATAAAGAACATGGTCCATCAGTTCAACTGGTCCTTCCAGCATTTCACCAGTGATGCATGCAGAAATCCATCACAGAGGAATGCATCACTTCATTTGACATGGATTCTTGCCCAGAAACTTAGTAAATCTCAGTCCAAAAATTCATTCAAGAGTGTGTTTGATAACACATGGGTATTAGTGATTATGAAAGGACCACAGGGAAGTTAAGCTTATCCGGAACTGCCTTAATCAACTTTACCTCAGTTTGTGCCTTCCTATAAATCACATTATATTGTTTAAAGTATTAAAAGTAAAATCAGGTACCACTAGAACCAATCATGAACCCAAACAATAATATACAAGCTAACAGTAAAAATAGGAGGCATATGAAAATAAATAAGACACCAGAGTGCTTCATTGGTCTTAAAAAAAAATTCTATCTAGATTCACAAAACATATCCTCATGTGGAAATGAAATCCCCAACATATCAGTGAAATCATGGAAATATTTCAAATGCACTATAAGTTAGGTATATGAGTAAATGAGCATTTTGAATACCATAAATCCACATAAGGATTTTGGTGTGTGATAATACGCAGGTATGAAAATGAGAAAGGAAACAAAGCCAAAATATTTTCTTTTAAATGTTTATTTATGTTGAGAGAGACAGACTGAGAGTATGCAAGAGGCCAAGAGGGAGAGAGAGAATCCCAAGCAGGCTCTGCACTGTCAGCACAACCCTGATGTGGAGCTTGATCCCACAAACTGTAAGATCATTACCTGAGATGAAATCAAGAGTCAGATGCCTAACCAACTGAACCACCCAGATGCCCCAGGCCTAGAGTATTTTTAAGATGGCTTAGCCATGAGTGTAAAACAAAAACAAAAACAAAAACAAACTGTAATACAAGCTTAATAATGTAATAATACAAGTTATATAATATTTTTTTCAAACAGAAGTATTACTTTTATATTGAGAGTTCATTTTATATTTCAAGTCATAGGGATGGGAAGGGAGGCACATTTCTAGTCTTCATTATTATACAATATGCAGGATAAGTTTAGGAAACAAAACAACCCATGCAACATATAAGTAAGTTACAAGTAGATCACAGGTATTTATGTCTCTTGTTAAAATGTACACTATAGAGGGATGCCTGGGTGGCTCAGTCGGTTAAGCATCTGACTTCGGATCAGGTCATGATCTCATGGTTCGTGGGCCCAAGCCCTGCGTCAGGCTCTGTGCTCACCCCTCAGAGCCTGGAGCCTGTTTCAGATCTGTGTATCCCTCTCTCTCTCTCTCTCTGCCCCTCCCCTGCTCGCACTCTATCTCTCTCTCTCAAAAACAAATAAACATAAAAAAAATTTTAATGTACACGTTAAAAAGAGTCAAGCTTTCATCTCTGGCTTTCGATTGTGATATTAACTATTCATGTGGTAAACAGTCTTCCTCATTTATAGGAAACAGAGTGCTGATAGTTTAGAATATTTTCCCTGTTCAAATGTAGATAGGTAATACAAATGGTTAAGAAATGTGGCCAGAGGAAAACTTGAAGAAACTAGAAATTTAATGGACTTTTAAAGAGAGTTTTTTGGTCTTCTCAGGAGAGTCTCAGGGATCTGCCTTCCATTGTTGTGTTGCTGCCTGACTTGGTTTCAGCATGGTTCTATGCAAAGCAAAATTCTAAGGGCACTGGGTAACAGAAAAGCCAATAAGTTATAACTGGTTTTGCCAGAACTGGTTTCTTAATAGGCTCTAAAATCTTTATCTTTTCCTTTAGTAAAAATTACCAATGATCTCTTTAAGAGTAAACACTCCCATTTCATATATTCCTCATTTGCTGAGTTTTTAACATATAGCAAGATTCAGAATGACAACATAAAGCTCAAGCATTAAAATGTATTTCCTCTAGAATCTTCACGATGTTGAAATATCAATATAATTATTTCATGTTGTAGAATATTACTAAAAAAGATTATATGTTGGCTGTGTTCTAATTAAAATTAGAGATATTTCAAGCTCTACATATAAGCATATTTAAATGTAACAGTTTAACTTATTTGGGTAGATTTAAAAGTTCGTGCATTTTTTTTAAGTTTTGGAGATATTCAGAGTGCTCCAGTTCAATTTACTAGCTTCAGTCCTTGAGCAGGTGACTTGATTCCTCAGCTTTCACTTTGCGCTGGGAATAACATTGTTAACCATTTATATACTGTTAACCAATATTAGTTGTGAAGCTATAATGTAAGAATAACAGTGACAGGCATACACAAGTAGTTTGATATTATCTGATTACCATATTACATATTACCATATTACAATATGAGCAAGGAAGTATTCAGTTTGTGCACATGAACTTTAATATTAAAGTTGACAAGGTTGAGGGTATTTTCTCATTTAAAAACCATAACAATGTTTATCAGAATGATATAAGTATGCTGTACAAAATCTTGAAATTATACATTTTTGCAGTTATAGAATCTTGTGCTAAACAAGCAACTTGACTGAAAGAAGAATTAATAAATCATAAGTTCTGCAATTTGTAAATTTCTGCCTGTAGTACTGGGAATTATATCTATTTGAGATACAGTTGTGAGTATACTACCAGTCTCTTACATCTCCACGTTTAGAGGATGACAAGACATCCAGTCAAGAAATGCTAAAGTAGGAGAAACTGACAACTAGATCAAGGTGCAATTAGGGCAGGCAGTATACCTGGCCAGTCTTCTGTAGACAACTATCTGATGGCTTTTGACTTCTAACGAACGCTGTACTTCATGTGACCTCAAAAGACTAGTGAAGTTCATCAATCTGTAGTAGGAAGACTTATTGAACTAACAGCAATTTTAACTGCTGAATAAGAAAAGTATGGTAGAAAATATTCCATGGAAAAGACAGTGTCAAATAGATATGAATTTGTATCAATATCTCCTATTTATTATCTGAAACTTGGTCAAGAATATCACTTAACCTGTTTTCTCCTTTGTAAAAGAGAGTAACAATACTAGTTCACTGAGTTTTTGTGACGATCAAAGATATATATCTATTTATATTTATATGCACTAAACATGAGTTTTGGTATATAGCACATATTCAGAATATGTTCGTGACTGTTATTATTATGTACCTATTAAATCTGCTAACTTCCGTATATCCATTATATATTTTTTTTGTTATAAAATGGTGGTGATTTCTGAATTTTCTTTGTTAACATGAAAATTTATTCTGGATTTGGCACTCATATATGATAAGTAAAAAACAGACTTAAGCCTTGGGGACCAACACAATCCTAGGCTTGATTTTTCCTATCCATTTCCTCAAAAAAAAGTTCACCCTATTTCTCCCTTCAGTGTATGTTGTGGAGGTGTATTCTTGAAGTATAATTGACATATAACATTAGTTTCAAGTGTAAAACATAATGATTTGACATTTGTATATATTGTGAAACAGTTACCACAGTAAGTCTAGTTAACATCTGTCATCAGAATTATATTCTTAAGGATGAAGAATTAAATATTTGAGAATCCATTACTCCCAATATCTACTGTGCCCTGAATAGTATTATCTTTTTATCCCTGAAGAAACATAGATAAGAGGTGATGGTAATCTGACAATGCTGACAGCAGTGAAACAATTGTGATGAGTGACTTTAGTCCATTAAGATTCATTTCTAATGAATTTATCTGTTTCTCTTTCTGCTCCTTTACATTTATTTCACTACTATTCGGCTCTACCAATTTTCTCACTTTCCCTGGGTCTTGATCTCTCTTAACTTACAACCAATAATATAGAATTGAAATGTATTTTTAAACTCTTTGATACATACTTTAATCATCTTTTTTTTACTATAAATGGCAATTGAGTTTAATAAACTTTAAGTAACTTATCATGAGAATAGTTTTCTTACCCTCTGGTCCAGACATTTGAAAGAAAATATCCCCTCAATCTAAGACATGGGTTTAAAGTAATTTTTCAGTGATAAACAATAAATACTTCTCTGTCTTTATTTTTAAATGAAATTAAGACTTTAAGTAGGAGTCTTCCCATGTTTTCATCTAGTGACTCAGAGGGAAAAAATATGTACTATTTTATCACTTTGTACCACACCTTCATGTTTAAAAAAAAAAATACTTTAGCTAAAATAAAGAACCAGAGGTATTTCAAACAAAATAAACTACCGAAGATCATTTGTGTTAACTTCTAGCCTTCAAGCAGATAAATTTATTATTTCCATATTAAAAGTTAGTAGTCTGAAAAGTAAAGTGTACAGCCTATTGACTTTTGTGCAGTATTCAAAAATAATGCCGCCATATTCTGATAGTCCATTATCTTATGGGATAATGGTACGATATCTTGATACAACTTGACACTTGAGCATTCAATCTAGAGTATTCACAATGTATCAGATAATTTAGTAAATAAAATACAAGCTCTTGGGTAAATTCATTTAGACCTGGTTGAATACTATGTCTCAAAAGACAGGTCTACGAGAACACATGAATGCGACCTTATTTGGAAAAATGGTCTTTGCAAATGTAACTGAGTTAAAGGTCTCAATGAGATCATCTAGGTTTATCCAGGTGGGCCCTAAATCCAATGCCAAGTATTTCTGTAAGACAGAAAAGGAGCAGACACAAATACACAAGTCCAAGCCAAAGATGCAGAAAAGGCTATATGAAGACATAAAAAGAATAAAGCGACATGAAGTCAGAGGCAGAGATTCAAGCTGTGCATCTTAAGCCAAAGAATACCTGGAGCCATCTGAAGCCGAAAGAGGCAAGAAAGGATTTTCTCCCAGAGCTTATGGAGGAAATGTGGCTTTTCTAACACTGTGATGTTTTACATCTAGCTTCCAGAACTATGAGAGAATAAATTTCTGTTGTTTGAAACCACAAGTTTGTGGTAATTTGTTATGGCCGCCCTAAGAATCTACTATACCCAATATTCAGCTTCTTCAAGTAAAAACTAAAGAGCTAGATCAACACTGGTAAATAAAATCATATAATGGATTATATTAGATATATATTAATTATATATAACTACTTCCAATTTAAATTCATAGGCATTAATAGTAACAAACTTTACTCAATTCTATCAAGAAAAACTAGCATGTTTCTCACTTTTCTATATACCAAGAAGAAAATTCACATCTCCTGTTCAATTATTAAACTCCCTTCATTCTCACCTTTATATGGTCTATGCGATCATCTGTACTCATTTTTCTTTGAAAACAGAAGAAATTAAACTTAAATTCCTTCATCTTACACTGGTAAACCTGTAAACCTCCTGCAGTAACAGGTATTTCATCTTCTTCCCAAATGTGACAATGGAGAATGTCCAAATCCACCACCTTTTATCAAAGAACATCTATCAAAATGTTCTGAGGACCGACTCTACTCTTGCCTTCCCAATGAATGAACTTTAGTTTGTCTCTCTTTTCAGCACAGTCTGACTTTTTATCTGTTCTGAAGCACTCCAATAAGCACACAAACATGTTCTAATATTGGCCATCTTATAAAACTCTCCATTGACCTCTTATCTGCCTTCAACTCCAATTCTCTGTTTTCATAGAAAAGATATTGAGATTTGCTCACTTCCCAATAACTTTTAACATTCTTCAATCTGCCTTCTCTCTCCACCATGTTTTCAAAAGGACACATCAAGGTCATCAGTAACCTGTAGATTGTCCAATCCACTGAATAATTCCCTATCCTCATACATTAGATCTTTCAGTAACCATTAATATGGATATCCCCTTTCCTTCTTTCTTGAAGCTCAATCTTCTCTTAATGTCTTTACCACTACATTCTCTTGTTCTTTCTCCTTGCTTTGTGGTTCCTCTTTTTCTACTTGAGGTTTTAATCTTAATACTCTTCATGATTCAGTTCTAGGTCATCATCTTACAAAAAATAAAACAAAAAAACTTCCTTTTCATGTGATGTCATCCATACTCATTTCTTTACATTACTGAAAATCTAACTCACATTTTTTTTTAATCTGAAGCTCAGACCCCAGTATGTGAGTTATAGTCCGTCTATCTACTTGCCTGCTAGACATCTTCACTTACATGTCTCACAGAACCACGCCCCACCCCCCACCTAGTTTTTAGCTACTTCTGTATTCCACAAATAAATGGTATCACTCTCCACCTGGCTGTTAAATCTAAACATAATAAATCATTATAAATTCCATACTTCCCTCCACCCTCCACATCCCACCCAGCATAAAGTTTTGTTTATGATCCTTACCAAATGTATTTCAACTTTGTCTAATTTTATTGTTCTCCACTGCTACCTTCCAAAGGCCACAACTGTCTTTTACCACTATCTCCCGCTAGACCAAAAGCTTTGACTGCATTGCCTACTTCTACTCTTTTCCCTCCTCCAATTCATTAAGTCTCGTCATTTCTCTGATAAAACTTTTCAATTATTTATTCTTTTACTTAGAACAATATTGAAATTCTTTCCAATGGCTACAGACCCTCCAACATGTAGCAATTACCTATTTCCTTAAATTTACTGCATATACTTCTCTCTCTCTTTAATCATTGTATTCTGGCCTCATTGGTCTTTTTTTCAGGTTTTGAACCTATCAAATATAGTTTCTTCAGGGTACTTGTAATGTTCTTCCGTAGCTCTTCTCACATGAATTCTTTTTCATCTTCCAGTTATGAGCTTAACTTATCTAATCAGAGATGCTTTACTTGACCACCCTATATAAATAGCTCTTCATTCTATTATTTTCCATTCTAGTCTCTTATTTGTTTTCTTAGTGACAATAATTTGTAATTGTTTAATCTGATTTCTTTATAGTTTCTTGCATTAGAATGAAAACTCTATGATAGTAGGGGAGCGTATCTCCTTTGCTAATCATTGAATGTGCTTGAGAAAAGTCTCTGATTAAAAAAAAAAAAAGAGGGGTGCCTGGGTGGCGCAGTCGGTTAAGCGTCCGACTTCAGCCAGGTCACGATCTCGCGGTCCGTGAGTTCGAGCCCCGCGTCAGGCTCTGGGCTGATGGCTCAGAGCCTGGAGTCTGTTTCCGATTCTGTGTCTCCCTATCTCTCTGCCCTTCCCCCGTTCATGCTCTGTCTCTCTCTGTCCCCAAAATAAATAAACGTTGAAAAAAAAAATTCAAAAAAAAAAAACAAACAAAAAAAAAGTAAGTCTGCTTGCAGACTATCCATTTTATTAGCTTCAGAAAATTAAAATTGTACAATCGTTAACAAATGATGCCCAGATAATAAGAGATAACTGAACTTTGAAAGTAATACTCAAGGGTTTCCTTATTTATTAATGTATTTATTTTAAAATAATTACTAATTGTAACTTTGTATCCAGAACCATCGGCTCTGGATGAGCTCAGACTATAGACCAACTCTCAGTATAATATCTTTATACGGTAACATAAGCCACTTAATTAAGGGAGGAAACTAGACACAAGACAAGTGTTAGAGGGAAGTTCTGTTATGCATGGTAACAAATCTACACTATTGTTGGCCAGTGTGGAATTGAAAGCGAGACATTAGATGACTTATTCAGGGATATTTATATGAAGAAGTCCATAATACAAGCCTGTAATATCAGACTCATACACTTTCCAAATAAAATCTTCTGGTTTTTTTTTTTTCCATTATCATTACTAGAGATTCCTCACAGTAGCATTTTGAATTACTAAAGCAGATATGAAAAGAAAAATCAGAGACCTAAGTTAAGACCTCATTTCTCAAATATTCTGGATAAGAGGAGTTTACAGATCATTTTAAAAGAGGGGAAAAAAAGGTAATTGATGGCAGACACATAGATAAGGGTTGTATAGGAAAACTTCTGTCTGCATTAAATATCCCAGGGGAAGTGGCATGGTGTTATTTCTATATCAAGAGATGAATGCAATTTGCAGGTTGAGCCCTGTAATTAGAACAAATGACTCTTGACTCTACAAATGAAACAATCTTGTTTTTTCTTAAAACCAAAAAAAGAAAGAAAGAAAGAAAGAAACAAACAAACAAACAACAAATGTGTCAAAGCAGAAACATAAAAAATACAGATCAGATTAGGAAACAGTATGTTACAAACCAAGCTACCAGCTTGTGGATAGAATCACAGACTATAAAAAAAGCATGGTTCATATTTTTCATGTACTTTCTGAGAATACAGAAAATGCTTAATATCTTATGTTCAGGCTTTTAAAACAAAATAAAAATTATCAGTCTGGTTAATACATTCTCATTTAGTTTCATGTGGTATTAACAGAAGGGAAATGTAAACTTTATTAATTTCTGAACCTTTATAAGGTATTTACAATGAAATTCTAAGTAATTATATATTCTATTTTTGTTTTATATGAATATTACAGCTTTTATAAATGATATTCTTAAATACCATTTCAAAACATTACTAACTTGGCAGGCTATTTTCCTATTTGCTCATAATTTAAAAAATTTAGATCAACAGATGAGAGATCTTTAACCGTAAAATAAATATGTGACCACTCCCAAGTCTAATTTTCTATGGAGAGTGACAAAATACTCATAGTCTGATGGCCTGCCTGTTTCAGCCCTTCTGTGGTCCCCTCAGTATGGAAGGACACCATATTTGAAGACTAGAACATGTTTGTCCTTGTGTTTTGTTTTTTCTTCTGCCCATTGCAAGTACTCTAAATGGCTGAAATTCAATGGTTTCGTGTAATAGATCAAGGCATTGGTTTAGGGAAAGCTATGTTATTGTGGAACTAAGCATTTAGGACTTGATTGATTCAAAAAGTCTTCAGGGGAAAGGAAAGAGATCTAGCCAGATGGTGCTTAAGAAAAAAAAATCTGAATCACTTACACATAAATCAGCCAATTAATATGCTAAGTCACAAAAGGGTAAATCCCCAAACTGCTCCTTTCCAATTCCAAAGCTGTCCTTTTCTGATGTTTGCTCAATTTTTAAGCTACTTTTCAGTTTTTCCCCACTAATTTTAATGTTTAGATGTAGAACTAAAGATTACTACTAAATATAAAAAGAAATGTATATTTATCCCAGATGTTGGCACTGGTCTGGTGGCAAGAATACATAGTAGGAGTCTGCTTTTCACTGACCTTATGCTGCTTAAATATGAACCATTTGTATAACCTAATTATTAAATTTTCTCATGCACATGGTAGGGTGAGCATTACCTTCCTCCAGAGTTGTTGTAAGGATTCAATGAAGTAGAGGATTCATGGTTAAAGGATTCACCATTAGCTTAGGTAATGCCCAGCTGAAATGCAGACATATACAGACAACTCTTTCAAAGCTTGGTGAAGATGACCTAACAGCAGTTTATTTACCTAAACGCACAAGTGGCTTTCTGGTAGAAACCATTTTTAAAAAGGAGATAGAGAAAGACACAAAAGATGCAAATTAGAAGTCTCAGTTTCCTGAAAAGAAAGGTAATTTTGAGCCCAATATAATGATGATCACTTACATCTATTTTCTGCCCTAACCAATGAACTCATGAACAAATCCTAAAGATACTGTCCAAAGAAAACAAATAAAAATTCAAATAGGACAATAAACTGTTTCATTAAGATTTTGAAGATATTGGACAACAAAAGTAGTCATTTTCAAACTATAGCACTAAAATGAGAGATTTGAATATTTTCTGCTTATACATGGAACTTGGCATGGCTATGCACATTTACTGCATATGAGAGCACCTCTCAGCTCTGTCATATCAAGGACTTCAGGGGACCACGGATATCCTTGCCAGGGACAACCAGAGATATCTGGCATCCTGACAGCAGTGGCTATAAATATGAAACTCCAAAGGCCTCTATTTTAGTGGCTTCCAGAGCTACAAACAACATTTATATCTGAATTGGGAATTTAATTTTGTTTTTTGAGAAAGAGGGTAGGGGAGAGGGTCAGAGAGAGGGAGAGAGAGAGAATCTCAAGCAGGCACCACCCTTACTGTGGAGCCTGATGCGGGGCTCAACGTGGGGCTCAATCTCACAACTGTGAGAGCATGACCTGAGCCAAAATCAAGAGTCAGACACTTAACTAACTAAGCCACACAGGTCCCCTTGAATTGAGAATTTTAATTGAGTATAGCCACAGGGGTGATATCCATATGGAAGTATCACATTTAGTGATATTTAATAAGGTAAAGTAAGTATAAGGTACAAGACAAGACACAAGAAAATGGCTACTTGGTACTCTGGGTCAGGGGTCAGCAAATTTTTTCTATAAAGGGCCAGACAATAAATATTCTAGGTTTTGTGGGCCATTTAGTCTCCATTGCAACTACTTAAGTTTATTTCAACCACTCAACTACCAATGTAGTGAGAAAGTATCCATAGGTAATTGGGACATGAATGGGTATGGCTGTATTTGAACAGTTATTTTGTTAACAAAAACAGGTTGGGGTTGGGTTCGCTGCTGCAGTTTGACAGGACCTGTTTGTGAGTGTAATAGAATGATCCTTGAAGATTATTAGAAATAAATAACTAAATACTTAAAAAAAACTTGAAACTATGACTGCACTGGCAATGAGTGTCAAATAAACAATGTTTCACACACTGATGTGATACTCTTCTTAATACCAAAGGAACTATAGTTACATATCCAATCTTCTTCAAATATAGGTGTCAAACAAAATTATTTTATTTCTCTCTCTCCCTCTCCCCACCCTCTCTCTCTATATCTTCTAGAAAAGAAGTTTTTGAGCCTGTTCTTCCATTTCTAACAACAGTTTCACTGTACTAAATTCCACTTTTCTGATAATGTAAATAATTACATAGGTCAGTGTCAACCTGATAGTTTGCCTACTGACTGACCATATATCCTTGATTTTAGCTAAGTTCTGAGAATGTAGGATATTTTAGGATTCAAAATTCTTAAGAGTGACAATCATTAAGATCATTAGTAATTTTCCTTAAGAATATGGAACTGGAGAGTATGCAAGATATGATAATTTACAAGAATGAGGGTTATAGATGATTACTTTTAGAAATGATTGTGTCCTAATTCTGCTAATAAGTTATAAAATCAAGTATGCTGAAGATTATCTGGGAAGGATATCCTCATTGTTAAAAAGACAGATTCCCTACCCTTACATCCTTCTTTTCCACCACTGTCAGCATCTTGTTCTCTTGGGCAATTATTTTCATAGTCTAAGAATATTTCCAGGCACCATTAAAGACAACAAAATTGGGACCTGTTGGTTCTTTTTAAGAGTGCAGAAAGCTTTCCCAAAGGGTCTCCAGTAGCTTTATACCTAAAATGTTATGTAGATGTAATATATATCACAACTGAAACATAAAAAGAGATTGGTAAAGGTACCCATATGGTTGAAGGCTATAGTTTACTTAAAGTAAATATTTATCTTTAAGTAGAATGTAAAAGTTAAGCAATTATATTTGCAATCCACCACAGCAATACATAAAAACTATAGAGGAAATGGAGTGAAAAATTCAATAGATAAATTATATGAAATAATAATTCAAATAATCAAAAGGAGATAGGAAGAAAAAAATTAAAAGATGGTATGGACATAAAACTAATAATAAAATGGTGGACCTGCATCCAACTGTATCAGTGACTACATTAAATGTAAGTGGTCTAATACACTTTATTAAAAGACATTCTGATACTGAATTATTTTAAAAGACCAAAATATATGCTGATACACATAAGAATTTCATATAAGAACTTGAAATAGAATGATTAAGAAGGCTGAAAGAAAAACAATGGAAAAAGCCGTATCACACAAACACTAATAAAAAGATGCCTGGGGTCACTATATTGATATCTGGAAATAGTGACTTCAGAAAAAAGGAAAATTAGTAGAAATAAAGAAGGATATTATGTTATGATAAAAATGTCAATTCATCACAGAGATCTAATAACACTGTGCCTACATGTAATAACAGAATTTCAAAATACATCAAGCAATAACTGATTATTCTAAAAGGAGAAACAGATGAATCTACAACTTCAGTTAGAGAGTTCAACACTCATTTCTCAGTAATTGATAAAACAGGTAGACAAAAAAAACAGTAAAAATGTACAAGTTCTGAAGAACATCATCAGTCATCCTGTTATTTGTAGACCATTCCACCCAAAATCAGTTAAAATACACATTCTTTTCAAGTAGACATCAACATTTACCAAGATAGACCATATTCTTGGTTATAAAATACACTTATTAAATTTAAAAAATAAAAAGTAAATTCTTGGATCACACATAATAAAAATAAAAACAAAATTAAAAGAAATGTTTGCTAAAATCAAATATTTTGGTAACAAACAATATACTTCTAAACAATACCCAGGTCAAAGAATGTCATGAAGTGAATAAAAATGAAAATATAGCATATCAAAAATGAGTGTTTTAGATAAAGCAGCACATACTGTAAATGTGTATGCTAGAAAGAGGGAAGAACATCAATAACTTAAGCTTCTAACTCAATAAACTAGAAGAGAAAAAAATGCAATAGGAAATAACAGAAATTGATTAACTGAACACCGAGAATCATAGAGAAAATCTATTAAATCAAAAGCTGCCTGACTAAAAAGATCAATAAAAATGATAGACCTCTTAATCAAAATGAAGGATTTAAAAATTGATGACCCAATTAGCATTGTCAGAAATAAAAGGAAGAAGACACTAAGAAAATGCTATAAACCCCTCTATGAACACACATGCAACAAATTCTATGAATTGGATCAATTCCTTGAAAGATGTAAATTACAAGAAATTGAACTCATCATTAAAAACCTTCTGAAAATGTCAAAATAAAAATAAATCCCATGTTTAGATGGTTTATAAGTAAATTCTACTAATAATTATAAAATATCACCAAAGCTACAATATTTCTTCCAGAAAAAAGAACCAAAAAAAATATTTCCCAAATCATTTTATGAAGTACCATTACTTTAGTAGCAAAACTAGATAAAGACAATAAAAGAAAACAGGGCAGTCCAATATCCTTCATGAACACGAAAATCTTTAACAAAATATTAGCCAAATGAATAAGCAATATATAGAATGGATGAAACATCCTGATCATGTGGAGTTTGTCTCAGGAATGCAAGCTTGCTTCCACATTCAAAAATAAATAGACCTATTTACATCACCATGTTAACAGATAAAACAATAGAGACTGATAAAATTCAATATCTATTTATGATAAAAAAAACAAGTGTAAATAAAAACTTTCCAAACCTGATAAAGTCCATCTACCAAAAACTTAAACCTATCACCATACTTAATCTTAATGGTGAAAAACTGAATGTTTGTATCTGTTCTTTATACTCCTACTCTATATCATATTAGTTGCTATAGACTGATAAAGTGAAGGAAAAAAAAAGTGTCAGTTCTCCCTAAATTAATCTATAGATTTCATGCCTCCCAATTAAAATCTTAACAGATATTTTGCAGGTATTATCAAGTTAGTTCTAATGGAAAGAGAAATGTACAAGAAATCTCCAACCAGGATTGCTTGGGTGGCTCAGTCAATTATGCTTCCAACTTTGGCTCAGGTCATGATCTTATGGTTTGAGAGTTCAAGCCCCACAACAGGCTCTCTGCTGTCAGCACGGAGCCTGCTTCCGATTCTCTGTCCCCTTCTCTCTTGGCCCCTCCCCCACTCACTGTCTCTCTCAAAAATAAATATTAAAAAAAAAAAAGAAAAAAAAATGTCCAAGCAATTTGCCAATAAAAGAGCAAAGTTGGAGGTACAATATTACCACACATTTTAAGACTGACTACTGACCTACAGTGATTAAAAGACTGTGCCATTAATAAAAAGATCAACATAGATGGAAGAGACAGAACAGATAATGCTGAATTAGACCCATGCAAATAGACCAATTGTTTTTTACCAAGGTGCATATATAATTCAATGGAGAAAGGTTTTTTTTTAAAATAAATGTTGCTGGAACAATTGGACCACTGATTATGAATAATTCAAAACCAAAGAACCTCTAATTGTATCTCATTCAGTACAAAAACATCATTTCAAAATGGATCAAAAACTATAAAATTTTGTAAAAATACAGTATAAATCTTTATAACCTTAGATTATGCAAAGAATTCCTATATAAGACACCAAAAGCATGATTTGTAAAAGAAACAACTGCTAAAGTAGAATTAATCAATATTTAATATATTTTCCCTCCAAAATACTTAAAAACTAGACATATACTGGACAAAAATTTCCAAATCAAATATCTGATAAGGGAATTTGAGTAGGTGAAAGATCTGAACAGATTCTTTACAAAGAATATATGCAGATGACAAGTATGTACATGGAAAAGATGTCCAATAACATTAGTTATTAATAATAAGAGTTAAAAATTAAAAAGTATTCAGGTACTACTACATACCTATTAGAACTAAAATTAAAAAAAAAAGCCAAACAAGCAAAAAATTAAAAAATAAAAAAGTTAACAATGGCATGTGCTACTGAGGATGCATTTTGCTGATGAGACTACAAATTAATACAACCACCCTGTAGTAAAGTGTCATTTTTCATCAAGTTAAACATAGACTCATGTGATCCAGAAATCCAGGTATTTTAGAATAAAGGTTCTTATTGGTGGGTGATTTTTTTCACCCAGGAGATATTTGTTAAAATGTTGGGATATTTTTGCTTGTTACATCCATGGATGCTACTGGCATCTAGTTGCTAGAGGCCAGGGATACTACAAAACATCCTACAATGCCCAGGACAGTCCCCTGTAATAAAAAAAAAAACCTGTACAGTATGAAGTATCAATAGTTTGGAGGCTAACAAATATTGTCCTAGAAAAAGGAAAAGGTTTGCTATGCAAAAACCTGCAGACAAATAGCACTATTATTCATAATTGTCCCCAAACAGAAAACAACCCAAATACCTTACAATTGGTGAATGGATAAGCAACCTGTGATACATCCATACAATAGAATACTACTTAGCAATAAAAGAAAATAAACTACTGATACATGAAACAACATGAATAAATCTCAAATGCATTATGCTAAGTGAAAAGATACCAACCTCAAAAGATTACAGTATGTATGATGCTTTTATAGGATGTCCTTTTAAAGAAAAACTCTAGGGGGGCACCTGGGTGGCGCAGTCGGTTAAGCGTCCGACTTCAGCCAGGTCACGATCTTGCGGTCCGTGAGTTCGAGCCCCGCGTCGGGCTCTGGGCTGATGGCTCAGAGCCTGGAGCCTGTTTCCGATTCTGTGTCTCCCTCTCTCTCTGCCCCTCCCCCGTTCATGCTCTGTCTCTCTCTGTCCCAAAATTAAATAAACGTTGAAAAAAAAAAAAAAATTTAAAAACAAAGAAAAACTCTAGGAATAGAGAGAAATCAGTAGTTTCCAGGAAATCAGGGGAGTGTCTGACAATGAAGGACATCAAGAGGTAATTTTGGGAGCTAACATAATTGTCCTGTATCCTGTCTTTAGTGGTGGTTATACCAATCTGTAAATATGTTAAAACTCAAAGAATTGTTTAACAAAACAAACAAAAAAAGAAATTTATTGTATGTAAGTTTTCAAATGATTTTAAAAAGCACATAAATATTTTTTTTTAAACTGACAGAAGCAAATAATTTTATATATTTATTTAAATGATTACATTTCTTAATGACATATTGACTTAATAGATCCTGGAGCAATGACAACTGGGTTCAAATTCCAGCTCTGCCACTTATTAGCCCTGTGACCTTGGACACAGGGCTCATCTAACCTCTCTGAACAACAGTATCCTCATCTATAGACTGGAAATGATAATAGTCTCTATATCAGAGGCTTGTTGTGAATTAATATACAATAACATACTTAGAGTATTGCCTCACGGATTATAAATACACTATGAAATTCAGTTATTTATATTATAAATGACAATATTTATATCGTACGTACTTTTATATTAATTTTTTAAAGAAGAATTTGAAAGACATTACTGTATTAAAATTTTAATACATTTTCATCAAAAAATAATAGGTTGGATATTGTTACATATATCATACTTCATAATTTTTGTGCCATATGTTGGTGCACTTTCATGAACCCCATCAATGTCTTCTTTTCCCACTTATTGGATCATCAATACTTTTCCATTGCAGCAAGTTTGTACATAAAACCCCATTTAAATGATCTAGTATAGATAGATGATAGAGTAGAGATATAGAATGATTTAACTGATACCCCACTACCAAACATTCAACTCATTTCCATCTTTTCAAAAAGTATCTTTTTTCCTATATAATTAGTTTTATACTAAATTAGAACTTGGTAATTCTTTCTCCAAGATATTTTATTAACATCTTTTTCAAAAACTGAAGCCCGATCATTTTGCAGTTGCTAGTTACTGAATATTCTTAGAAAGAATTCCCATTCTGCCTTTAAAAACAGTATGAGATGATAATCAATTTGAGAATGCAAATTTATATTTCCAGAACCACATATACATATATGTATATATGAAAAATATCATATATATCATATATATATATATTTTTTTTTACCAAAGCAATATGCCCCATTCTATCCTCTATGAAAAATGAATTTGTAACTTTATCTTAAAAAAGCAACCTCAGGCTCTGTACTCTGCTTATTCACTTTTGATTCCCAGCTCCCAGCCTAGACAGCCATGGAAGATGGGTCACCTGCTCTGAAAGAGGACTCTTGTTTCCAAGAGAAAGCATCACTTCTATTATTTGTAGTGGCACAGGTCAGGTCTCCATCATGAATCTTTAGAAGAACATGTGTCAAAATAATTTGAACTATATACTTCATTGATAAAGAATCTGAGTTTTGAAGATGTCTGAATTGCACACTTCCTAATCACGTTATCTAAAAAAAAAAACAAAACACCGTGTCCAATAATAAATATTTTTTCTCACTAGACTACAACCTTTTCAAACCAGGAAACTTAACCTTACTTATTTCATATCCCTGCAACATGCAGAATGCTCAAATGTGATTTAAATGAATACTTAGTGGATGTATTTTTAAAATAGATATATGTGCATTTGATAAATGCTTAGATTTCTTACTTGTAGGACAAGAGGATAAAAATGTTCTAAGCCAGAACTCTGCTTTGCTGTATAATAATATGATCATATAACCATATAATGACAAAGAATTGTCCAAATAAGCCACAGACTCTTCCAATTTTTTCCCTTATGGTTGAAATGTGATATTACTGTTGCTCTTTGTTACTTAAAATTATAGATAGATAGATAGATAGATAGATAGATAGATCTAAAAGTTATATATAGAGAGAAATGAGATATAGATATATATACACACACTCAAAACATCTACAAACAAGTACTGAAAAGGAAGAAAAATATACTAACTTCCTTAAAGTTAGTATATTTACATTTAGGTTATTTATAATCTACATTAAGTGAAATGTTTATCTTCATAGTTATAGAATTTCCAATTATCTTATTTACTCTTATGCATTTTAAAATTTGTAATTTAGGAATTACCTAAACTCTACTATCTGACATTAATGATTTCTCTTCAAGGTGATGGTCCTACGTGCTAATTTAGTTAGCTACAAAGAAATTTAAAAGAGAAATCAGATGGATAATTATATAATTCTTTTGTTTGATGAACACTTACTATTTTTGATAGTTTAGGTAATGCCCAAAATTATCAGTAGGGAATAATAATAATCATTTTAGATTAATCTGGCAATCAAAAATAAATATATATATTTTCCCCCATTGATCATATGTTAGAGACAATCATGAAATCTGAGTGGGAACATGTTGGGAAACATACTACCATAAATTTACAGCTGGGCTTAAGATGGCTAAGAGATTGATGACCCACTTGTTAATGTGGGAGAAATATTCACAGGGTATATAGAGTTACTTTATTGTGGGTAGTTTGATGTGTTGTATTATGTTAGAACTACTCTATTTGACCTCTGTTCAGTGATGCATTAAAAATGTGAAGTATTGTACTTCCTTAGAAAGCAGACTCAATGCATTTCAACCCCATGCTGGTTGTTACCCAAAGCAAGCATGGTTAAATTACACGCATCTCTTGGTTTTAAAGGAAAGGAAAAATAAGGGGAGGGGACACATTTCTCATGGATTAGCATCCTCTGATCTATTTTTGCAACTAACTTAATATAAATTCTGTAGATCATTTTTTCATGGTTGAAAAGAAAGATGTTTTATGTCTGTGTTTTTAATGTTGAACAGATCTGAAAAACATTTAAAAACAGTCCTGGCAAATGAAGTGGTCACATTAAATATAAATGTTTTTACTTTTATTTAAAATATTTAAAATGTAATAAACTGTGAACATGAAAGGTATAATGTGTACTCGGGGTGGCAGTAAAGTACATATTTCAAACAATAAAAATTTTATTGATTATAAATCTTTAAAATTTGTTTTTTCTTTAAATTGTTGATTTTAAAGAGTGACTTAAAATAATGATCATTATTAATCATTCATTGCAAGATGATTACCAATATAATTTTTTATATAAATATAAGGGATATTAAAAATTATCTGCTCTGGGTATCATATATGCAAGATGTTCTTTTGTTGAAATCAACAGGAGAGAAGTTGGGGTAGGAAAAAGTAAAAGTAGTATGTTACCTAACAGTTTCTATCACATCAGAACATTTCTATGTCTTTAATTTTTTTTAATTGTCACTTTTTTTTCTTTTTTTCCCCCGTGATTATAGCATTTCATTCAAGAAATTATTATTCATGATGCCTGATTAAAAATGTTTTATTTTCTCAGATGCACTTGTTTCAAGGCTAAGAAATGATAAATTCCTCCTGCTTGAGTTATTAAGATTGAACCATGTCTTCAAACTGACACTTAGACTAGCCTATAAAGGATGCATTCAGACTTTTTATGAGCTGTATTTCTTAGAAGCCAATAGGAAGTGAAGCCATGCTTATATAACATACAATTTGCTCAATATTTTAATATAAATAGTGTGTAGTTCCACACATGAATCCCTGAGGCTAAAAATTCTATGGGACATGTTTCTTTGAAATTTGAGAGGAGCCATCAGGGAACTGATATGGAATCATTCATTATTGTGAAACCCAATAAATGAAAAAAAATGAAATAACAATATTAACTTTTAGTAAATGTCACTGTTAACTGTAACTTATTTATCCAACATATCATTAACTAAAATGACATGTCTTGTGGAGTGCTGGGATTTTTCTGGGTCTGTCGCAGGAGGATGGTGGTGGTTGTGATTAGAAGATATTGGAAGAAGCAGAAAAGAAACAGGTATTGATTGGAAAATAAGAAAATAAATTTGACTTATGAGAGATGCTCTACTGAAAAATAAGTAATGAAGATGTGTTTCTAAAAAAAAAATCAGGAATGGAACAATAAATATAGTATTAAGCTGTTAAAATGAGATCGAAAATCATAGATGTTTAAGTTACCCAACACATTGTTGATGTTAAACAAAGAGAAATATTGCTCCTCTAAAGTTCTAGTATTTTATGGTAACCAGGATTTTAAAACAACAGCAAAAATTGCTACATGAGAGTAGTACTTTAAGAAAATAATGATCTATCTTTCTATGACCTTGACTAACATATTAGCTCTCAAGTTTTATTCTGGGGCTTAGTAAAATGAGCCACACATCTCCCCACATCAACTGTGGGCTTGCCTCTCCTCTATTCCTTTCTTTTTCTTGGCTTTCAACTCCTTCATTTGTGGTAAACTTCTCTTTCTTCATTATTCCTGTTTCCTGCCTCATCTTTTGGTTTAAGCTCTTTACTAAGCATTCCTCTCCACCATATACTTCTGGGTGATATGGATTATTTGAGTTTTCAGGCACAAATGAGTAACGTTTGCATGAAAATGTAACTAATAGTAGAATAGCTCTCTGTTTGCTTTCATGGCAGCTATTCAATAGTGGTTATTCATTAACAAGTTCTCTTCCAGAGTAAAGTACTTGGAAAGAACTGGTTCAGAATGTAGTCTTTGTTTCCAAGTCTTCCTTTTATCTTGGTTTGTTCCCTATGTCCTCATGCTTGAAGCAGTTACTCTGTTCTTGCATGTCAAACTGTTACAATTACCTTCACATTCTACTGGAACAGTCATCACTCACAAACTCCCACTCAACGTCTCTGTATCAGTGGGAATGAAGCACAGTTGATATGATTTCCCACCAATTCAGCAGTGAAGTCAGAAATATACTGCATGGTTTAAAATATATTTCATGGTTTTAGACTTAAAGACACTCCTATTGAAGGATATAAGGCCAAAGACTAATATATATGCAATAAGCTGTGAATGTATGGAACCTTGAGGATTTAAGCAAGGAGACAAAGCAAAAGAAAACAAAAATTCAAGTGCTCTGGAAGACAGGTGTAAAACCTATTGTGGGGCATCTGGAGGTAGTTACCTATTGATTCAGCTACTAAACATTTTTCACTGAAGATTAAAAATATGTGGGTAGCATTAAACACAGTTTGAGACTATTCACAAGATGTATAAATATAATGAAAGACACTGTGAACTTTTGTTTAAAAAAATGTATCCTTTTCAGGTGCCTAGGTTGCTCAGTTAAGTGTCCGACTTTGGCTCAGGGCCATAATCTTGCAGTTTGTGAGTTCAAGCCCCACATTAGGCTCTGTGCTGGAAGCTCAGAGCCTACAGCCTGCTTCGGATTCTGTGCCTCCCTCTCTCTCTGCCCCTCCCCTGCTCACACTCCATCTTTCTCTCTCAAAAATAAACATTAAAAAGTATCCTTTTTAAATTACCAAAATAATAAAAAGGCAATACAATACTTGGAAATAAATAAAAATAAAATATATCATCCGTATCTTCTGTTATGGATTGAGTTGTGTCTCTTAAAAAGTCAAATATTGAAGTACTAATTGCCAGTACCTCAGGGTGTGTCCTTTAATTGTGGACACAGGAGGCATGCAAACGGTGAGAACACAATGTGAAGTGGCAAAGGAAGTAAATGGCGATCTACAAGCCACGGCAAGAGGGTTGAACAGATTGTTCCCTCATAACGCTCAGAAGGAACCAATCCTACTAATACCTTGATCTTGGACTTCAAGCCTCCACAACTATGAGACAATAAATTTCCGCTGTTGAAGCCACCTGTTGTGGCTATTGCTATTATTGCATCTACTGTGCTATCGTTGTGGTACCTTGCTGTAGCAGCCCTAGCAAACTAGTGCACCCTCATTACCCAGAGATCATCTCTATAAAAATTTATTATAAATTATTTAATCTGTGAAGATTTCTGTTTTTTAGTATAGTTTTATGTTTTTTTCCACATAATAATAAATTGTGAATCATTGTTTTTTAGGCTTTGGCAATGAGTATTTGTGTCCTATACTGAAATCTGGTATTCCATCCTCCTGGTAGTAATACACCTATTTTGGGGCGCCTGGGTGGCTCAGTCAGTTCAGCATCCGATTTCGGCTCAGGTCATGATCTTGCAGTCCCTGGTTCGAGCCCCCTGTTGGGCTCTGTGCTGACAGCTCCAGGCCTGGAGCCTGCTTCCCATTCTGTGTCTCCCTCTCTCTGCCCCTCCCCCACTCATGTTCATGCACGCGCTGTCAAAAATAAATAAAAACATAAAAAAAAGTAATACACCAACTTTACTGCTAAGCTAAATAATAACATTCCTCAGGCTCCCTTCGTTCTAGGTATACTTATTTGCCTAAATTGAACTAAGGGAAATTAGAAGAAATGGTGTGACACTATGAAGAACTGCAAAGTTTCCACAATCTTATACTTCCTAGAATCAAGCAAATAAATTGGCACACCACAGTCCCTTAGAAGCTAGCAGAAGATATGAGATTCATGGGTCAGAGTTAAAGGATTTTATTTCTCACAGCAACAGCAGTAGTCAGAATATCCGCATTTTCCTATTTGTTAAAGAGCCAATTCTAAGCCCTTCAACAGGGCTCTGAGAAGAGGGCCAAGGAAACATTTGTGCTTATGGAGCCTGAAACTTATAACAGTCAGTAAGCCTGCCTACCCTTTGCCCAAGAAGGAGACATTATATGTATTGTCCAAGTATGATGACTATAAAAGCATTCTTTACAAGATGGACCAGTAGCCACATTCTAAGGTGCAACCATGCTCTGAGCCTGGCAGCCGTGTTCTCAGAATGACAGCAGAAAGAGAGGAAACTGAATTCCAGGCCACTACTGGCCTGTCTGACCCTACATTTCTTTTATGCCTGAGGAAAATTAAATTTCTATAGTTAAATCACTATTCTTTCAGAATTTTATGTTTCATGATTCAAATCTAGTCCTAATTAATAAGAAGTCATATTAAAACATATTTAAAACATCCGTTTTCATAATGGTTAAGAAATTCATATACAGTTATATCATTTACTAATCTGATCCTTTTTATTTTGTCCCCTTTATTCTGTTTCCATGTTTTACTCTAATACAAAAAAGTTTAATGCACATTATTATCTCTGCATTTTTTGTTCATTAAAATTATTTCCACAAGATTGGTTAATGCTTTTCTGTTGTGAGGTTGTTTTAGTATATTTTTATGTAAATATGTGATTATGCAGACAAAAAATTAAAATCTTAAGTTTAAAAAATAGAATCACCATTTCTATCTCTGCCTTCTCTATTTTCTTTCTACATATATATAAAACACCAATCCAAAACTTAAGTCTTAAGAAGTAACACCACTTGAATTTTTCAGTTCTGGTAATAAACTGCATAGTTCTATATGGCATGCTTTTCTTATGATATCATAGTTTATTAAATCTAACTCACATCTGTTAAGATTCTTCAATGAATTTAGAGTAACTGAGTTTGTTTACATTACTTTTCTTCTCTTTGTAAATATGATTACTTGCACATATATTTCTCTTATTTTTAATTTCTCCCTTGATTGCCAGTTGCTAATGCTCATAAATCCAACTTCTTTAATTTACTCAATATATACCCTTTTTTATTTTTTACTAATAATAGATATTCATGATCAATAAAAGAGATAAATGAGCCTATTTGGACAGAATTAATATCAATAGGTTCTCTTATTGAGGTTGAATAACAGAACTGTATATATTAACTAAGACTATGTTGGTGTGTTTGATAATGCAGAAAAGACCTGGTCATATCCTCCCAGTAGCTTCCAGCTTCCTGTAATTCATAATGCTTTTAGCTCTTAAGATAATGATTTTGGATATAAGTATATTAAATGTAATGCATCTTGATAGATATCCTGCATAGAAAATTTATTTTAAGTGTTAATATTCATGAACATAATTCATATCCATAACATTTTTTGTGTTTTGTGAAATGGTGAGCTCAGAACTTTTGCTTCTTACAGTGTCCCTGTATGTAACTCCCCGTGTGCATATGTGTGTGTGTGTGTGTGTGTGTGTGTGTGTGTGCGCGCGCGCATAAGAGAGAGAGAGAGAATGAGAATAAGAGAGTCTTGCATGCCTGTATTAACAGCTGCACAAATGCATTTAGGCACCAAGTGACAATTATCTAGGAATCAGATCAAGGAAAGGAAAGTAATAATTATGTTATATTCACTGATACGCTAGTACTAATACTGTAGAGAGAACAAACTAGGTCTGAGAACAAATGGAAATTTTCTTCCATCTAGGCACCAATAATAAAGACATTTTTAGTCAGGATTCACTAATAACAAGTAAATCCCAATAAAAGAGACACTAACAACTGAATAGTCAATCGATTTGTACATCATAATTTAAACTAAATCCACTGGGTTAGGATCATCTTATGGAGAAGACATCACCTTGGTACACTTCAACTCTTTATTGGTAATGAGCCAAAGCTGAATAAAAGGCTAAAATGAAACCTTTAATTTTTAGGAAGATTAATTTTGCAAATAAAAATGATTCATACTAAAGAGCATCACCAATGCATAAGAAATTCAGGTGGAGGTACAAACAACAGTTCAGAAAATTTTGATCATTTGGGAAAATATAATAGTTTGAAGCTTCTATGTGACCAACGTCACAATAGAAACAGGGATCAAAATCAAGGAGACAAACAATGAGACAGATATTGTTTCCTTTTATGGCTGATTAGCACTGAAATAGTCTTCCTATGGTTGGGCAGTCTGACAGCTTGCAAGGCCTGGTGTAGTCTTCCTGCTAAAACCAAAAGGGCCAGTTCCATATTCTCATAAGCCCTTGGCAGCTCAAACATAGTGATAATGACCAAGTCGGAGCTTAGGATTTTTGCTCTATTGGTCAGATTCACTTGCCCTCTTAGGTATTTCTGTACTGACTGTTCACAAATCCTCTAGAACACTGTGGTGGCAGTTAAAATAGCCAGAGTCTAATGTCCACAGTAGCAGCTGCATTGAATTCCAACAACTCAGCAGGACATGTCCAGTAGTCTCAGTACTAGATCCAATTTTCTAACCAGACCCGATGCATGTTGTGATTTTGGCTATGTTCTTGACTGCCTAGTCTCCCTTTTGTCTTACTGTTTTTTTCCCAGTCCAATTCAGCAGCTTCCTTTTTGGTTCTTTCATTTTTCTGTTAAACTAACCAAAGGTAGTTTTACTTGTTTGAAATTAGTAATCTTTGCTTGGTTACATTAATGGTCCCAATGATAAAATGATTCTAAACCTCATTCGTAATCCTCATAAATTAAAGATATCCAATGTTTTATATAATCTAAATTAGTGTAATATAGACATTAGAAGTCTTAAAGCACACTTGAAATTTACCGAGAATTTGTAAATTAATATATCAGGTATTTAGAGAAGAGAAAGTGAACTTAATCTAAATAATTTGGAAAATTTCATAGTTTCAAATTCTTCAGAATAAGACTTTAATAAATTGCTAGTAATAAAAGTTCCTTGATTTGGGGAAGGAAAACTCATCATCCATTTCTTTCATTCTTATTCTCAGAATATATACATATGCATACAAAGAATACACTAAGTATATAGGGGTGCCTGGGTGGCTCAGTTGGTTAAGCATCCAACTCTTGATGTTAGCTCAGGTCATAATATCATGGTTCATGGGATCAAGCTCTGTGTGGGGGTCTGAGCTGACAGCATGGAGCCTGCTTGGGATTCTCTCTCTCCCTCTCCCCAGTTCACACCCTCTCTCTCAAAATAAATAAATAAACTTTGAAAATACATTAAGTATATAATCTTAATTTAAATGGCATTATGCACATGTCATTGAGAATAAATGAAACAAACTACAAGAGAGAATATCCTGCAATATTCTCAGTCTTTTTTTCTAACCCAATTCAAGTGAGAAAACTGGCTATCCTTATTAATAACAAAGACGGACTAAATGTATGACATTTTGTTGAGGTCTATTTGATACTGTTTTGGTATGACTAATATGAATCTGTTACAATGTAGAATCACTGATATTAAAAAAAAAAACTTGAACAGACATACACAGCATTAGCTAATTATATTATCTTTACCTTAGTTCTGGCCTCCTAATCCCTGGCTTCTAATCCAGATAACATCAGCCTTAACATAGTGAATGCCCACACTGCTTAGGGTCAGAAAGACTGTATGATTAAGTAAAGGACTGAAGAAGTCTATTTCACCCATCACTTAGTAATTTTAAAAGCTCTTTATTATTTTTTTCTTGCCGTTTGCTAAAAATGACCATATCAAAATTGCAGTGTGACATATATCTTGGCTTATGATTGGGCTAATTGAAGAAAGGGAGGAAAGGAAACCTACTGGAGCGTATCAGGCATTTTAGAAGAAGATACGTTGTTTTGTAAGGCTCTTTTCTCCATTCAAATCATTGTGACTAAAGCATTCCAAGAATGGGTAGCAACATGAACAATGAAATGGAGCCAGCTCTGAATGTTGTGTACATGTATTGATGTATTTGCTGTACTTCAATATTTTAAGTGTCAGATGTAAGGAGATCGATCTGAATGGAAGGGCTTATATAAATTATATTAGAAATCTTGCCCCTATAATATAGACTGAATTGTACTGTAACCCCTTAAAATTCGTATGTTGAAGCTCTAAACTCCAATGTAGTAGAATTTGGAGATGGGGCCTTTGGGTCACAATTAGGTTTAGATGAGGTTATAAAGTAGAATCTTCATGATGGAACTAGTTTATTTTTAAGAAGAGGCACCAGTGAACTTGCTGGTTCTCTCTCACCGCTATTTGAATACAAAGCAAGAAGGTGGCCATCTGCAAGCTAAGAAGTGTACCCTCAAAGAACCCAATTATGCAGGCACCCTGATCTCCAGAACTATGAGAAATTATTTCCATTGTATAAGCCACCCAGTGTATGGAATTTTATTATAGAAACCTTGGCAGACTAAGATACCCTACAAACGAGAATTTCTACTCTATTGTGAAACTTGTTATAATTCTTTCACTAACGAACCATTCATCATTATTTTTTCATAACACTAATGTGTTTGTTTGAAAGCATCTAAAAGGAGAAGACTTCGAGATGCTTGTTTTCAAGAACCTTAAAACCTGAAGAAATATCACATGTACTTGTGGACAGCTAGAGAGCAATTCTGAAGTTATATAAACAAGTATACAGGCTATATATACATAAATGCTAAATATAAAGTGAGGTAAGAAAAAACAAGGGCTGGGGTCACCACAGGTTCCTGGAAGAAATATGGCAAAATAGTTGTGCAAATCTGGGGGGGTAGTTTAATCTTTCTGGACCGCACTTAACATTTTAGTTGGTTTCCATTCCTTAGAGTCTGTGAAATTATGATTCTTAGTTTAACTACCGTAGTGGGAGTCATGCATTGACAAAGAGAAAGGGTAGGCTTTCTTAAGAGCAGGCACAAAGTTTGCTAAACATTTGTTCAACACATTTTACAAGACAGGCCTCTGAAGAGATTTGAGTAAATGGACCTGCAATTGTTTATTTGTTGGCTGACCAGACTGACTAAATGAATCAGCTCATTTGGAGTTCTTATATTTACACAATTATGTTAATATAAACAGTCACTTATTAAGTATCATACATATACCAATCATCCTACATATTTTGTCAGTGACCTTTACTGTAGCTACTATTCAGTTATAAAATGAGTATAGTTGAATCTAATCTTTATAGATGAAAAAATAAGGGTCAGAAAATTTAACGTGACTAGAAGGGCAGACCTGGGATTTAAGGACAAATTTGATTCCAATGCATGTTATCTTTCCACTTTCCACTCTCTAACATTTAGTGAGAATTTACTGGGGACTTGTTCTAAAGGTTGTGCAGATATAAATTCATTTGACTCTTCAGCAACCCCATGAGATAAGTACACCTTTTATCCCTGTATAATAGATGAGGAATCTGAAGAACAGAAAGGTTAAGTAACATGTGGGTGATTACACAGCTGCAGTGATGACACTGCATCATGCAGGCTGACCTATAAAATGCTATGTAAATGCTGGTTAGATGTGTATGGTCATTACTAATCAGTATTAGATGGAGAAAATAACCCATTTTATCACATCTCAGTTATGTCTTAACTATTGGGTGAAATGAATAAAATGGTGCATAGTAAAAGGTCTGACCAAATATTAAGTAAATTGCTCGATCCACCAAGAGCCAAGGTAATTACTTGTGGAGAAATCCTAAAGATTTTCTCATCAGGCTGATGTTATCACTAATAAACATAGGCAAACATTTATTTACAATACGTCAACAGTTGAATTCAAGTTTTAACTATAATCACACTATGGTAGCAGGGGGTATTTTTTGGAAATAAATTATATTTTATGTAGATATTATTGTCCTGTATGAGACTAGTCAGAGAAAATTCCTTCTCTTTCATTTTATTACATGGCACAACCAAGGAGGGTCTTGGAATGTTTTTAGATAAAAACGAAATAAGTGGAAATTTCTATCTGGAGTGAAAAATGGTAGTATGTATCAATAGTGGAAATATGAGCTTTCTTTTGCAAAGAAACAAAAGGAGAGCTGGTAGGGGACTTTGTCTCTATGGAACTTTATTCTCTATTTAGGCCTATAAAACAGAAAAATTACTTCCTGTCCATATCCCACATCCAGATGTCAGGATAATGATATTCTCTGTGACTTTTATTAAAAACACCACTGTATTTTTACTTTAATGTCATGGTGGCTAAAAATTTATAGAAGTATGTGGGAACCAAGGTTCAGGCACTCTTTTCATTAACAAGTTACTAAGAAATTCCTGAAGAGATTTTCATTCAAGTTTTGCATTTCAAGTAAAGGAATATGTGACTGAAATAATATCAAAGAGAGAACAGAGGAGGAAGAAGGAAGAGAAGAGTGAAGTGGGCAAAGGATTATAAATACTCCTGTAAAAATAGTAATTCAGCCAGAAAATCATGCCAATTATTGGGAGCTTAGAAGAGAGGCTTAGGTCAAAATTGGGCAAGCCTTTTCCTTAAACAGCCAAATACAAAATAGGTTTTATGAGCCATATGGTTTTTCGCCTAACTATTCAACTCTGCCAATTCAATGAGGAAAAAGTCATAAAAACATGTAAACAAATGGATGTCACTATGTCACTAAGTTTCTAAAACTTCATTTAGAAAATCAGTCCTCAGGCTTTGTCTAAATTATAATGCTAAGATTATATCCCTGTATACTTTCTGATAGAACTTTCCACTTTGAAGGAAATGTCCTGTATCTGTCCAATTTGGTAGCCACCAGTCACAAGTGGCTGCTGAACATTTCAGATGTGAGCATGTGAGTGTGAAGAAAATTAAATTTTATTTTATTTTAATTATTTTACACTTACACAGTCATGTGACTCATTGCTTACTCCTTGGACTTCACAGCCCATTTCTGTTCTTTATTTTTTTCATCTGAGAGTAGAACTACTGAATTTCCTTCTATTGTTAATAAAGCAAAGAAAATTTATGTTGAAGATTTTCAAAGTGCAAAATTTGAAAAGTGGGAAAACTTTCCACTATAATTATATAAATATTAAATTTAAAAGGCAATTTAACCTGAAAAAAAGACTATTAACCTCACTTTATGGCTTATGATATATTAATATAATATAAATATACAACAAATACCTGAATTTACACATTTGAGGTTCCTTTGCCTCAAGAGAAATTGTGAGAGAGAATGTAAATGTGAGAAAAATACAGATAAAATATATTTAATTTGTTCCTTCTTAAGATTTTGTTCTGATTCAATAATCAAACGAGACTGATGTCATTCTATACACAAGTTTTGGAAATGTATGTGGTATTCATTATATTATGAAGCATTTTTCTAAAAGGATAACAGTGTTATTGGCTGAGAAGAACCTGAGCTTTGTAATTAAAAGTCTTGAGTTCAAGAACCAACTTCATTACTAATTAAATAATATTTCCAAAATGTTACTTCATTTCTTGAAGTCACTGTTTTGCAGGTTCCTTGGTGGTAAAATTGGTATAAAAATATCACCTACTATAATAAGTTGTTGTGGGTTTTGTGGGATTTAATATTATATACCAGTTGCATTTACCATAAACTGGTACACAGGTGTCCACCTTTATTACTCTGAGGTAAAGGATAAATAAGTAGTCCACAATGTAGTCTTTCTGAAAACGTCTGCAATTAGTCATACTCACCTCTCCCACCAATGACCTAATTCTGCAATTAGCAATTTCAGCATTTGCTTCTGAAGAGGCAGTTACTGGATCAAATAAACCTTGGGTTAGGTTTTTAACATATGAATTAGAGGTAAGGGACCACACACATTCAGAGCATAGCTTTGTTCAAATAAGTACTTTTATTCCTGGCTAATTTATTCTGAGGAATCTGTACATCAGGTTACTTCACAATCATATCTGAATACTGTGATCATAATTTCTTGCTAATTGGAAGTTATTAAATCCCACTGCAATCAAGGAATGCAGCTATCTTGTAGAAATCTTCAGAATAGCATTACTTTTCTATAGACACAAATTGTTATAACCAGCAAGTACTCTATCTGGAATATACACATATATCCTTTGTCCTTTACTGAAAATACCATGTAACAAGATGGTTTACCACCCATAGTGAAAGTGAAAGCTCTTTCCTTATAAAGAACTGAAATTTCCACAGAACAATAATAGGTATTACAAGATCAACTTGAAGTCAAACTGTAGGAAGAGCAGTCATGTCTTAACAGAATGTATGGGCAACAATGCATTTTCTCTTTTTCTTTTTGGGTTTTACAGATTTTTAATTTCTGATGCTTTCAGCCTGTTAATACCATTTACTTCTCAACAGTATAGCTTTCCTTTCTAATTCAGTTTCTCATCCCCATAAATTCAGCTTGGCCCTGGGTTTCTTCTGCCACAGCACCGTGACCATTCAACATCAGAGTCCGCTGCCAGCTTATTTAAAATTTGTTACAAAGAAACAGATTATTCCTTTCACCTATAATGGAATGAGTTTCTTTGAGTCAGATGCTCACCCCTGCCCAATCAGCTATGACCAAGAAATAGTGTATGTGGTACAAAACTAACCATCCAGATTTTAAAAGTAAAAGGTGATCTGGGTAAGCACGAAAAATATGCACTCTACCAAAGGGCACGGAATCCTTGTTCATCACCAACTGAACAGTTTCTGGAAGATGAATGATTATACATGTCAGGCTTGTGTGAATGAATCTGGAGTGTGAGGAACTTAATATCCCATTAAAATACAACTCTAGAGATATAATTTTTGTAATAGACTCTGAATAAGAGAAAAATTAAATCTAAAAATCAGAATAACATATTATAAATGTTTTTGGCCTCCCTAAAAGAAAGACATAAAATGAAAAATATCACACAGATGCCATACAATTCTAAGATATATATGTATAAATTTTTATTTGAGGCATCTTTTGTGATATAAAATATTTTATTTGAAAGATAAATATCTTAATATAAATCTAGCTAGAATAAATAGGATTCTGGGTAAGTCTGAATATAACAAATGGTTATTTCTTAAAATGCTAACTTCCCAAGCCTACAAATTATATATGGAAATAGCTATCATGCTGATCAATTTCTCATTAATCACGACCTATAAAGACATATATTTCTTCAGTTCCACAGATACATCACAGAAGATATATCTCCTTCACTAAAATGTTCTCAATAACACGAAGTTTTTGTTTTAGCTTAAATTTACATCTTGCATAGATAACTGGTGCCTGATTTACTGGGCTGGTAGTAATTTAATTGTCTAATATCCCCAAGTGAGGTTGTATACAGTGGAATAAAAAAAGCCAACTATATAAATCATTTTTTTGAAGTTTCTGTTTTGTTTTGATGCCTACTCTCAGCAAACAATACCTTTTCATGGCAATCCAGTATGCACAAATATTTATATCTAAATATATAACTGAAACAAAAAAATTACATAATAATTACTCCAACTATATGTAGTACAATTTAATATTGTCTCTTCTCTTATGCTTATTTAAACCAAAGCCACAAAAGATTATATTGATTTTATGACCCCCTAATGAATTTATCAGACCCCAAATTTAAAAACACTGCACGAAATAATTCTCAATGAGTTAAGATCACAATGATGGTGGGTGGCATTAGTTCAAATATTTGTTTAAGTTTTGTGCAGTCTTTCTGGTTTGGGGCTGGTTTTAGTGCTACTCCAAAGGATTATTGATGGCATTGTGGAACAGGATAGTCCTTTGTTGTATGGAAGTCTCCTCTGTATTGTGAGATATTTACTCCTCATGACCCTTGTCTGCTAAATGCTAGAAGTACCCCTCAATTATTGAAAACCAAAACAGCTCCCACACATGTCTAATGTTTGGAGAAGAGCAGTGCTATGCTATTGACCCACTTGAGAACTCATGAAATAAATGCGGAGTATAATAGCCAGTTAGATTATTTATATATGGTACTTGTGAAAATCAACCCAGTAATATTTCAGAGTAATTATAATAAAATAAAGATTAAATCAACTAATCCATTCATTATTGTTTATTGCCAAATAAGTCTCTTTAAGAGCCTATAAGACACCGTGCATCACTTTCAAAAACAGAAAATTTGGATCTCAGATCATTCACTTACTGACAAATTTCTCATCTATACTGCAAGAATAGCACCAAATTCTCACTAACAGTGTTTTTGTGAGAAGCACATGAGCAAATATATTTAGAATATCTGGCACAGTGCCTGGCATATAGTAGGTACTCAATATATTTACTTTTAAAAATAAGATAAGAAAAAATGCACACAGGAATAAATATGTAGGATGAGAATGTACGCTGGTAGGCTGAAAAGTCCTCAGCATAGCAAGTGGTGTCAGTGATCAAAGCATCTTCCCTTGTGCAGCAGTAGCAGTCGTGTGAGGGAGATAAAATGAAATTAATTTTGGAAAATCACTTGCCTAAAATATGTGGAAAGGACCACCTCTATTTTCTTTGTTCATTGTTAAAGATATGGCTAGAAAAAGCATGATACTTGCCTTTTTGGCAGAAGTTTATTCAAATGATTATTAGTATCAGTAAAAGTATAATATCCCTAAATTATCATTTGGCCTCATGAAAAACAAAGAAAACAAATACCATTTTTGAAGAAATTATTTGGAACTATTTCTTTCTCTTTAAAATATATTTTATAAAAGTCAAATTCATACACATGTGATGTGAACATATGACTTAGTTGAATGCAAAAGAAAAGCTGTTAGATATAAATTGTATAAAGTTAGTTATATGTCTGATTATAAACAAAAAAAAATGGAATAAAGTACTTCACAGAAAAAATTATTTTTCGTAATTTCAAATTATCAAATTAAAAGATCAGGTTTTTTTAAAACCCTCTGAAGTTTGTAGACTATTAAATCTTTTCATATGTTAAGGAGCATACCATCTTATTTACTTATTTAGAATTTGTCTAGGAAATGTGAGTAGTAGTAGAAAATGACAAGAAATATATATGGTCTAATATATCTCCTAACATTACTATCTAAACCACTTATTTTTCTTTGAAAAAAAAGCAAGCAAATAATAACTGCTAATTCATTCCTACAGTATGTCAAACATATTATCATTATTAAAACACTAGAAATTTTGGAATCTGCAAGACAAAATAAAGAAATATCTGTAAGTGTTCCTGGCAGTGATCAAAACTTTTGCATAAATGAACTCTATCTCTGTGGATTTTCTTCACCATTTTATTTTGTATAATAAAATGTTTCCTGTCACTTCTATCTTCCAAACAGTTTTAAAATGTTCTCCACTTTTTTTGGATATAATAAGTATATACGTTTTACACCAACAAAGAATATTTTTCTGTCTTAAAATGAATCATTTTATTTCCAGGAGATTAATAAGGCCTGTGTTCAAGGAACCTATCTATAACATTGGTGACTAGAGACCATTCATATCAAATCACTCCCAACAAGACAATTTTTATTACTCCTCTAGAAAAATTTTTTGAAATGATTTATCATTTTTAATCATATCAGTGTTCTACTGATTACAGATCATTCAATATAGCTTCAAACTATTTGCTCTTATTACGTTGTAAAAACAGGGTATTTTCTCTTCCTGTAGAGAATGTCCGAGCCAGAAATTGAGAACTGTCTCACAAATCTCAACTACAAATTCAGGTTTCAGGGCTTCTAAGACAAAGGACAGATTTAAGTGGATCTTAAGGTTTTAAAAAAGTAAATAAAAAACTTGCCTCTCCTTCATTCTACTGTCACACAAACATAACAACAAACATCACAACAAACTAGGTACGGAAATAAACTCTATGAATGTGATTTACATTGAGCAATTATATACACATACATATATAATATACTTACATATGTATGTGTATACATATATGTATATATATATCTATACACATATATAAGTATATATATATATGCATATATATATATATATATATATATATATATACTTTTCTGTTTAACAAAAAACTGGAGAATGAAAAACTCATAGTTGCCTAATGTGTAATGGCAATGTACATAAGACAAGTTAGAATATCTTTAAAACATGTCTGTTTATTGTTTCAATAGATAAAAATTAGCTGAAATATGTTTTTCATTCATTTTTTTTAACTTTTTTAGATTAAAAGTACAGCTGTCTTATAGAATTGGGGGGTTGTCTTAAAGCACAGCCAGGGTAGGTGGAATGGTGGCAGGAAAAACAACAAAGCAGTATAAAGGTATGAGGTAGTATAAAGGTCAGAGTACTTTGGCCAAGCAAAATGATCCCTCTTGGGGAAAGAAAGCTGATCCAGTGCTCCTGGGAAACACAATGATACACTGATATGTCCCCAGAGTACCTGGCTATCGTCATCAGAGTCATTTGGGAACCTCCAGGAGCACTTTAGCTTTAACCTTCCTATGGCATGGGCACATCTATGGAATCTCTCTTATCTTTATTAAATGGGAAATATTGTGCTGAAAGTCTTAGGTCAGAACAAAATACTGTGAATCTATACTTTTGGTAGATCACAGCTAGATATAATCAAAATTCTTGATTAAAAAAATGAGCAAAAGCACCAGTACCAGATATTTCACATACACTGTTGCAGCCACACATTTTATCAGTCCTTTTGTCTAACCAGAAATGTGGGGGATTGAGAGATGTACATCAGTTCCAGGGCTAGATAATTTTTGTCTTGAACAAATTCCTGGTTTTAATTGATGTATGTTAACACCAAGTGCTGAAAACAGATCATGTTTTTTAAGCTCTCACACAAGGAAGAAGAAAGCGGAATTATACATCCTTTGAGCATCCATAAAATTTGGGTTGTTAATGGAACAGAATTGAATAATTTAAGACTGATAGGTAATTTTTCAGGAAAAAGTCCTTTTTTTTTTTTCCCCCTCACCGATACATCATAGAACGTCTTACTTTCAAGTAAATCTCCTAACGTGAAAAGAACAGAACCACTGGGCACCTGGGTGACTCAGTTAAGCGTCCAACTCTTGGTTTCAGCTCAAGTCATGATCTTACAGTTTCATGAGTTCAAGCCCTGCATCAGCCTTCACACTCTTGTCAGGCTCCTTCAGCGCTGACAGTGTGGAGCCTGCTTGGGATTCTCAGTCTCCCTCTCTCTCTGACCCTCCCTCACTCTGTCTCTGTCTCTCTCATAATAAATAAACCTAATTTTTTTTTGAAAAAAAATTAATCATAAAAGACTACAATGAGTTTGTGTTTCACAAAAGGCATCAGGAAAATGTAGCATATAATCAGACCTCAGATGACTAGTACCAGAACAGTTTAAAATACTCTCTTCTCAAAGACTGTAAACTCCACTTTACCTTCTCATTTTGATGACCATCAATTAATACTATTTCCCTGCCCATGTTCCACAGATACCTTCAATCAACAAGAAACTTTCTTTTGTAACTTTACCTTGTGATGACCTCTACCTGTACACTCTATTACATGCAAAATTTGGAAGCTCATCCTGATTACTTTGTTGGCATTTCCTATGTAATGTGTCGAATTCTGGGGATTCTACTTTTAAAATATTTCTGGAATCTGTTTTTGTCAAGCTGTTCTATCACTATCCTAGTTGGTTCTAGCCCCTATCTTTCTATCTATGAACAACTCAAATAAGTCCATACTTCAAAAAACCATCTTCAGCGTAATCCAGTAGCTCCCAAAATTTGCAGAGAACCAAAATCATTTAACAAGTTTGTTAAAATATTTATTCCCAGATTCTGCCTCCTACCTTACCTCTTGGATTGTGATCAAGGGAATCTGCAATTATAACTGACATATAGATCGTTCTGACACAAAAACAGACCAGATGCAAAGAAAATGAAAGGGATGTTAACTGTCAGAAAAGCCATGAGCCTGCATTGGAAAAGTGTGTGACTCCGAGAATCAAAGTAATCTGTGGGTACCCAAGCATCAATGAGCAGGAAGTAAGCTAAGAAACCTGTATAATAACCTCAGTTTAGAATTGATCAAGAGGATAGCAGAGAATAAACGAGATGAACAAAAGCTCTCAGGAGAATCATATTCTATTTAAGGAACCTCTTTAACTCAATGGTAAGAGGCCTTCATAGTAATCTCAGAATAGCTATAAACTATTGACTTTTTTGACTTCCATCCTTCCCTTTCAAGTGGGACTATTTTTGCATGAGTGTTTTTCTGCCCCTGTTCTACTATAGTATATTGGGTATGTATAGGACAGATAACCTGTCCTCTTAGTTCTTAGGTCTCAAGGCCAAAAAGAGCCACACAGATTCCCAATGAAGTGACTGCTGCTTATCAACTAAAGATTCTGGACTTTGAGCTATATTTATTCACTGAATGTTATCTTTGGTTGTCTCCCAAGCAAATCAATTCTATTAAGTACATTTCTACCCACAGATTCTTTGAGTAACTTTTAACTCCAATTTAATAATCACTGACATAAACAAAACATAGTTTAGAAAGCTCCCAAACCTCTTTTCAAGACTTATCTTCCCTACTAGTACATATATGCCCTGTGCTGTAGCCAAGCTGTTTATTGGGCCTTCGGGTTTTATCAGTTGCATTTGTCTGAATTCATAGTGGCAAAGATGAATTTCATAAAAAGAAAACTAGCTTAAAGAGCAAAATTATCTAGTAGATATTTGGGTTCATATATCTCATGGAAAGCTAGAGAATGAAACTTATAATGCAGACACCAACAAGAGAACTCTAAATGGTTTGTCCATAAGAACCACCATGAATCTAATCAGCAGAAATAACTAAATCAGTACCAGAGAATCCAGGAAGATGATAAAGTTTCCTGAGCAAAGATGCATAGAAAGTCACATACATATTTAAAAGAAAAGAGTTAATTAAAGAAAGAGAGAAACTGAGAAACTAGCACTCGGTCAAGTTATAGAACAGATTTAGTGGGAGTGGGGAAATGGGAGAGAAAACAAGACAGGAAGTTTTGATTATACATGCCAAGTACAAAGTTTGAGTTGTTGGATGTGGATAGGCTGATGAGGTCTAGAGTCTGGTTGTATTACTGGGTGGTCAATCCAAAGTGAAGATAAGTAAAGGTCAGGGTTATCAGAAAGGGTAAAATGAAGTGAACTTGAAGAGTTACACTGATAGAAATATCAAAGTGGAAATTGTGAAAGTGAAGTCAGCTGAAGTTGGTTGAAAAATAAACATATGAACAATCCACTTAAGTTATCCATAGAGAAAACAAGTAAATTATGTAAGGTTCAATGATAACAGTGATGATTTCACCGTAGACTCAAAATATGTAGCATTCAAATGAAAAGAGAGGCAGGAGACTCTGGTTCAAAAGTGGTGCTGGGAAGGAAATAGCACAACACCTTCATTGATGTTTCAGATGAATGGAAGGACAACCAATTAATTTAGTCTAACCCTATTATCACACAACGGAAAAGCCTTTTTTTTTTTTTTTAATTTTTTCTTCAACGTTTATTTATTTTTGGGACAGAGAGAGACAGAGCATGAGCAGGGGAGGGGCAGAGAGAGAGGGAGACACAGTATCGGAAACAGGCTCCAGGCTCTGAGCCATCAGCCCAGAGCCTGACGCGGGGCTCGAACTCACGGACCGCGAGATCGTGACCTGGCTGAAGTCAGACGCTTAACCGACTGCGCCACCCAGGCGCCCCCGGAAAAGCCTTTTTTAGAGACATGATAAAATGGGTCAGACAATAGGTATCTGGAGGAAACCCCATCATCATTAATGGGTCAATTAGTGATCAAGTACAAGCTAAGTACTAAACTTTGTATTTAATTTTTTTTTATTATAAAAGTAATTTATAAAAATAAAAATCAAATTAGGCAAACAAAATATGTATGTTATCCAGTCCTCTCCTTACCACCACCATCACCAAACACACACATAACCTCCCAAGAAACTTTGCAGTTAATGATTTTGTGCATTGCTTGCATTCTATATCATATATTCAATATTCTGCTTTATTTTTTATAGCATCACCTTGTGCTTGTTTAGTTTTAACAACAGAATTACTGTCCTTTTATGTTTTATGTATACTAAATAGTATACAAGATGTGAACACATATGGAATTTACCTATGGAGAGAAAACAATGGTGCTGTGAAGATTTCAATTAATGCTTTAAAATAGAGTCCAAGAAATATATGTAAAACAACAACAACAACCACCACCACCACCACCACCACCTCGGGCACCTGGGTGGCTCAGTCAATTAAGCGTCCAACTTTGGCTCAGGTCATGATCTCACGGTTCGTGGGTCTGAGCCCTGCATTGGGCTCTGTGCTGACAAGTCAGAGCCTGGACCCTGCTTCAGATTCTGTGTCACCCTCTCTCTCTCTCTCTCTCTCTCTCCTCCTCCCCTGCTCACTGTCTCTCTCAGTCTTTCAAAAATAAATAAATGTCAAAAAAAAAAAACTCTACCAAATATTGACACAGGTTTCCTATGAAACATGAAAATTGTCTTTAAATTTTTGAACTGATGCACTTATATAGAATTTGAACATTAAAATATCTGTATTAACTTTGTTTTCATAAAAAATTTGAATATTTAACACTGGTAATAAAATTTGAAATTACGCATGAGAAAATTAAAGGTTGAATAATTAATTGTATATTTTCAAAAATTTTTAGCATCTAAGGCACTTTCTTGATTTTTACACTGGCTCTAATACATCCTTCAAACTGTTAAAAAAAATTAGTCTGATGCTTGTTAAACACAGTGAGAAAGACCTTATCCAAAACCATTGCTGTAACTGTCAAGTTTATCTCCACAGGGGAGAGAGTTCTAGCTCAACTGTAAATACAATAAGGACAAATGGAGTTTAACAGCTCATGAACAGATATGGTGGAGGTCATCAGTGGATAGAAATTATGAGATGACATCAAGGATAGGGGAGATTTTTGCTAAATCTTCTTAACAGACTTTATGGTGTAGGGAGATCAGGATGATCAGATATTGAGGTGGGGGGAGATTCTCTAAACTGACTTAGCCTAAGTCTTGTAACAACTAGGCTAGTCAGGCTTGAAGCCATGGCCCAAGGATGAGGCCTAGTCTTCAAAAGAACTCAGAGGAGTCTGAAGTTTGGTCAAGGAGAGAGGTTTTTCAGAAGTACCACATTATACAGCTGGTATCTAGTTTAAAAGCAAAGGGTTTAAACTACAAACTTCTCCACACTATAGATCTAATAACTTTAATAATCATTAATAAGCTTGGATGTTTCTTTGAGTCTAATTTGATGTTTAACAGCATTTATTTTATGGCTTTTTTACCCCTCAAGGTAGAAGTATAAAAATTCTCAGTATGGTATTTTGTTGTTAACAGACTACTAAATTTGTGTTTCCCTTAAAATCTTCTATGCTTGGTGTTTGCTGGGAAATTCATAGTAAGTTGTTCTTAACAAGTCATAAAATTTATGTTCTCCATGGTTAATTTGAAGCAAGAATGTTAAATAATGTAAGTCTTATCCAGAAACTAATTAAAATTAACACTTCAAATTATTTTTTTTTTGTTGTTAAATGTACTAAATCATTTTATGGAAATGTGTTCCTACTGACTCTCAGTGATTTATTTGGTACAAACCCTGAACTAAAGCTTAATATCTACATGCAGTAAATCACTTATGAAATGACACAGAACTATTTTGAAGTGACTAATCCAGTTTTCTAAGTACCACCAAAATACAAAACAAGAAAAATTATACAAATATTTGTCAGACTAAACTTCCTACATTTACATCATTTCAACAGTCATACTTTATATATCATACTTTAACTGAAAGTATTAACATAGATGAAGCAAACCAGAAACAGTTTGGTAACCCATTTTCATGATGTGGTGTGGTATGTGTTTATATAGGTTTTTATGTTAAAAGACAGTGCTTAGTCTTGAATCAATGTTAAAATATTTTGTCTTTTGCTTTTCTTATAGTCACACTTTACATTTAATTAAAATGTATTATTTTTTCAAAAATGTTTAATGTTTTATTTATTCTTGAGAGAGAGAGACAGAGCATGAGTGAGAGAGGGGCACAGTGAGAGAGGGACACAGAATCCAAAGCAGACTCCAGGCTCTGAGTTGTCAGCACAGAGCCCGATGTGGGGCTCAAACTCATGAGCTAGGAGATCATGACCTGAGCCAAAGTCAGACACTCAACCGACTGAGCAACCCAGGCACCCCTAAAATGTATTATTTTGAATTACAAGTCCCTTACATAAAAATTGAAAATCAGTAGATAATGGTATAGCACCACAAATAAATTGATAGTATTACACTTGTGAATTTATCAACACTTTTAACAATCATCTACAATTTTCAAATTAGTGATTAATTCCACTTTGTGCAAGGGCCTCTCAGAAAAGAAGAAAAGCAACTGTGTAGTTTTAATGTCATCCAACTGCTAAGGTAACTCATGTTTTTTATTTTGTGTTTAACCCTATTAAGAGGCAAATTAATGTGATTTTTCTAATACACTAAGGACCTGGTAGTGAGAACGTCACTTTAAACAGATTAAATCCCTGTAACTGATGTTCCCTATTTCTCACTTCTGTCTCCATTCCAATGGGACAAGAACAACAGATCACAGATCATCTGCATGACGTTTCACTTAACCTTTGGGAAGATGAAGAGAGTGTTGATACAGTAAGAATGAGCAGTGGAAAATTTACCAATATGAGTTTTCAGTATAATAATTAAAGCATTTATTTAGATGGGAAGTCAGATAACTTGCAGAATCTGAGGAGTTATTATACCACACAGCCACTGTAAAATTGAAAAAGGGAGCTAAACCAGTAACATTTTGGCTTTGCTCTTATTTCCTCTTCAATGTACAAAAATATGGCATCTTTAATGCTTTGTTCCTACATTCTAACTTTAAAACTAATATGAACCTGGTTCATACAGCCAGGAAAAATCATGAAAGACTTTGAAACAGGCAAAAATGACTAACTTACCCCTCCAGGGTGTCTCCATCAATTCATAGTATTGCACATTATTATTTTCCACATACTAATTAATTCTTTCTAGTGAAGATACAATTTATTTTCCTCCATTCTTACGAAAAAAGCAAAATTTGCATCTATTTATACGTTCATTTTGGTATTCCTGACTTACCAACATACATGTAGTGATTTGAAGTCTCATATGAATGAGTTGTAGCATCTTCATGTATCCCTTATTAATTAATGAGTTAAATGTTTGACACATGCATGTTCATTTTATATTTGTATGAGAGTGATGATTTTGCTTTTAAAAATAACTTTTACAAGATCCAAATATAGTATTTACAGATGTAGCCAATATAAAGTCAAGTTACCTTTATGAATTTTCTTGAAAATGCCAAATGGGGATACTACTTAACATAGTACAATTTCTTAAAAGTCCACTTTCTCTCTTACACACACACACACAAGGAACGAGGGGAAAAAACTGCCATCACCTCCCAATTATGTCACTTCATCCACTCTCCAAACTCTCCTATCTCCACCCATTAGTTCTTGTCTCACTCATCTTTCCCTCTCCTTTTAGGTTATATTCCCTTATCTGCACTTTACTATATGTTTGAACATTAAGTCTCTGCTTTCCACACTACTATACCTCACTTTTTACCAATTTTCCACCACAAAATTCCTCCACTTAATCTAGTAAACAATTCTCCTGTGTTGAAATCAGAAATGTAAAGCTGTGCCTATCCATTCATTATTATATACTTCTCTGTCATATAAATGACAAAGAAGCATTGGAAAATGCATAGAATATGAAAGTAGTTGTAGTTTATGTTATGGATGAAAAGGGCAGAGGCACTCTAGGGATGGAGAACAAAGGGGCTTTTCATGGGAATTTAAAATCCAATGAGGTACATACAAGTTCTGCATTCTCAAAATCTTTTTAATCACATTAAGATTTTGGAACGACATTTATAAGAAAATGGAGTTAGTTTGGGTGAACCTCTGTATCGTTGCAAATTCTATTTTATTCTATTTAGGTTGCATATATAATAGCAGAATAAAGTAGCACTATCTTTTTCCATTTTCTGTAAATCCACGATCTTACATGCTTACTGCTTATTTAATTATACCTAAATTACTCGTCTCCCCAAGATTAGAAATGCATTATTTTCATAAAGTTTTTAAAGTCCCATGTGCTCTTGTGAATAGACTGTCAATTAATCCTCCTCTACAGAAAGTACATGTGGAGTCCAATCAATACTTTTATTCTGAAAATATTTCATCATGCAGACACATTTAACTGATTGTCCAGATATTTCTTCTGCTACAAACCTTCCCCGTCCTCCCTCCCCATTCCCCATGGTCTATTAGGCAATGTCTAGACAAGAAGGTCATGTTGTTCAGTTAGCTCTGAATGTTTGGGATACGAAATAATAATCTTCACAGGAGGAAAGAAAGTTTAATATCTGAAGGAAAAATCTCCAGTGAAATTAAGCTAATCCTATTTGGTGGCTAGTTTCTAGCATTAACTTCCTGTACCTGACATTGCTTCTTTCTATACAAATGTCTCTACCTGTGTATGTTTTAGTGATACTCCCACAGCCAAAGGATATATATTTAATAGCTAGTCATCAAGCAGAAACATAAGTCTTTCTTTAGTGTATATGCTTGTGTGTGCCCATGTGCATCTGTATATCAACGGCCGGCTGGGGTACAGGAACGAGAACAGAGCAGACTTGTGTGGCAGGAAACAGACTAGTATAAATATGCATTGCTGTGTGGTTAACATAGTTTACATGAATGAGAACAAAATAACTGCAACATTTGCTTCTAAGATCTGTGAAATCACAGGGGTCTGGGGAATACAGAATGGTACAAAGCATGCTACAATGGAGGTATTCAAAAGTTAGATTTCTATTTTCCTTACAAAACTTAAAAGGACCTTGCTCTAATAATTTAAAAGTACATCAGCTGGACTCATTATTTTCACTTGCAGTATCCTTTAAACGGGCTTTTCCTCACCACGGACACACACATACATATACATATATCTGAAAAATTCAACTACTCTAAAACAAATGTGTCATCCTCTAGGTTACCAAGGGTGTGGGTAGAAAGAATGGATGAAGACAGTCAAAGGGTACAAATTTACAATTGTAGGATGAATAAATTCTGGGGATCTTATGTACAGCTTGATGACTATAGTCAGCCATACTGTATTATATATTTGAAAGATACCAAGAGAATACCAGTTTTTCAAAGTTCTCATTACAAGAAAAAAAAGAAAAAGGTAACTATGAGGTGATGAATGTGTCAACTAACCTCATTATGGTAATCACTTTAGAATATATATGTCAAATCATCTAAATCCAGCTGTGAAAAAAGAAAGAGTACTGCAGAGCTTTTTTCTTCTCCTCCTTGTCCTTTTCTCCTCTTCCTCTTTGTCCTTTTTGCTACTCCACCAGTCTATACTGTGCTAACACTAGTATGTTTTTTAAGGCATTATTTTGAGTTTAAGTGGCAAGTGTGTGAGGTGATAGATATGTTAATTAGCTTGATTATGGTAATCATTTCACAAAGCATATATATATATATATATATATATATAAAAACATGATGTTGTACACCCTATTTACACTTTTTGTCATTTATAATACAATACACCTGGAAAAATAAAATAAAAACACACAAACAAATCTAATAATGCAGGAAGTACTTAAGAACTTGACAAGAAACAGATGTCCTGAATCTGAATCCATTCATAGCAAGATTAGCTTTGCATGCAGAAGTAAATTATCTGGTTTCTTGCAAATTTGGAATAAAACTAAATAAACTTTTGCCTTGTTCTAAACATGTATATATTTTGCAGATTATGTTTTGAAGCAAAAGTTAAAGTTACCGTATCTATAACAGATATCAACAGCATATATATATATATATATATATATATATACACACACACAAACATATACATATATATACACACATATATATCTGTTTACCCACATATCAATAGCAAATGATGGAAAGGTATATATAGAGTATAGATAGATATAGATATAGGTGATGGTTAATTTTATGTGTCAATTTGACTGGACTAAGGGATGTCCACAGAGCTGGTAAAACATCATTTCTGGTGTGTCTGTGCAGACATTTCTGGAAGAGATTAGCATTTGAATCAGACTGACTAAAGAAGATTAGCCCTCACCAGTGTGGGCAGGCATAATTCAACTGCTGATTGGAGGGCCCAAATACATCAGAAATGCAGAGCAAGTGGGGAGTTCGATCTTGCTCTTCTTCAACTGATATGGCCATGTTTTCATGTCCTCTGAAATGGAGCTCCTGGTTCCCAAGACTTTGGACTAGGACTGAATTAAATCACCAGGTTGCCTTGTTCTTCATCTTACAGAAGGCAGATTATGAGACTTTTCAGCTTCCATAACTGTGTGAACCGATTCCTACAATAAATGTCTTGCTGTATCTACATTTATGTGTGTGTGTGTGTATATGTGTGTGTATTTATTGGTTCTGTTTCTCTGGAAAACCCTGATTAACAACAATAGATATATAAATATATAGATACTTCTATCATATTTCACCCTGTTTCTACAGATAAAGAAATATAATCCCAATGATACGCAAATTGCTTAATATATACAGTCTATTAGTGTAGTTACTAAGAACACAATTCTAGAGATTGTTTGGATGAGCTAAAGCATCTTTGAGTTGAAAAAAAGCATGTATCACAGTATGAACTATAGTGTCATTTGTGGTATAATGGTTATGTTTTAAAATAACGTATCCTGCTCCCACTCACATATTTCTTTAATGCCACTTTAGACCGTATTCATAAATATTTGAAAGTCTTTCTTTCAAATAAAGTTGTTATTCTTTTTACCCCACAGATTATTTTTGGTTGCCTCTACTATATTATTCAGTATGCACATCCCAGGAGAAAGAAAATGGCATCATTTTGTTTATTTTGTGCCAAGCACTATGCTAATATATTTTATATACAATTGAATTTCTCACAGAAACCTAAGTGGTATTATTTTACCCTTTCAACAAACGGGAAAATGAGGGTCAGAGAAAATACATAATTAACCATTTCACACAGCTCAAAAATGGCGTAGTTAGGTTACAAGCTCAGTTATTTCTGATTCCAATGGACATGTTTGTTTGTGTTTTTTTTTTTCCCACAAGAAGATGCACCTTGAAGTATCATCCTACTATAAAATATTCATTTTATTTATTTTCAGTAATCATTTATCTTATAACCCTATGGGAAAAAAAACTGTATTTTAAATAATAAGCTTCAAATCCCTGCCAAAATAACAACAGCATTTTCACAGAACTAGAATAATACTAAAATTTATATGGAAGCATGAAAGACCCCAAATAGCCAAAGAAATCTTGAGAAGGAAAAATAAAGCTGGAGATATCACAATTCTAGATTTCAAGATATACTACAAAGCTGTAGTAATCAAAACGTATGGTACTGGCACAAAAATAGACACATAGATCAGTGGAACAGAACATAGAGCCAAGAAGTAAAATCTGTGTTTATATGGTCAATTGATCTATGACAAAGGAGGCAAGAATATATAATAGGGTAAAGACATTCCATTCATTAAGTGGTTCTGGGAAAACTGGACAGCTACATGCAAAAAAAAAAAAAAAAACAAAACTGGACAACTTTTAACACCATACACACATATAAACTATGAATTAGTGACCTAAATGTGAGACCTGAAACCATAACAATCCTGGAAGAGAACACAGTCACTAATTTTTCTGACGTCAGCTGTAGCAACATTTTTCTAGATAATGTCTCCTGAGGCAAGGGAAACAAAAGCAAAAATAGACTATTAGGACTACATCAAAATGAAAAGCTTTTGCACAGCAAAGGAAAGCACCAAAAAAAAAAACAAAAAAGCAACCTACTGAAAAGTAGGGGAAGATATTTGCAAATGATTTATCTAAGAGGCTAATATCCAAAATATATAAAGAACTCACAAAACTCAACACCAAATAAATAAATAAAACAAAGGACCTGAATGGACATTTTTCCAAAGAAGATATACAAATGGCCAACAGACGTATGAAAAGATGCTCAACATCACTAATCATCACGGAAATGCAAATCAAAACCACAATGAGCTATCACGTTACACCTATCCGAATGTCCAAAATCAAAACCAAGTGTTGGCAAGGTTGTGGACAAAAAGGATCCCTCATACATTGTTGGTAGGAATGTAATTGGTACGGCCACTGTAGAAAACTATATGAAAGCTCCCCCAAAAATTTAGTGGTAGAAATACCTTATGATCCACTAATTCCACTACTGGGTATCTGCCCAAAGAAAACAGAAACACTAACTCAATAAGATATGTGCACCTCCATGTTTATTGCAGACTTATTCACAATAGCCAAGATATGGAAGCAACCTAACCGTCCACTGATAAATGACTAAGGAAGATGTGGCGCGCATATATGCACGTGCATGCACATGCGTGCACACACACGAATATTATGCAGTCATAAAAAGGAAGAGATTGTGTCATTTGTGACACCATGAATGGACCTAGAGTGTACTAACTGAAATAAGTCAGACTGAGAAAGACAAATATCATATGATTTCATTCCCATATGAAATCTAAAAAACAAATGAACAAACAAAAAAAGCAGAATCAGACCTGTAAATACAGAAAACAAACTTATCATTGCCAGAGGGTAGGAGGGTGAGGGGAATGGGAAAAATCGGTGAAGGGGAATGGGAGATATAGCCTTCCAGTTATGGAATAAATAGATCACTAGAAAAAAAGGCACAGCATAGGGAATATAGTGAATGATACTGTAGTAGCATTGTATGGTGACAGACGGTAGCTACGCTAGAGGTGAGCACAGCATAGGTATAGGGAAGTTGAATCACTATGTTGTACCTCTAAAATTAACCCAACATGTCTGTCAACGATACTCAAATAAAAAAGTAAAATAAAATAAATAAAAGTCATAATACAATGGTGGTACCCAATCCTTTGTTATGTAAATTTTTATTTTAAAAATAAGCGTATACTGGAGTAGTCAAATATTATACTTAAAACATTTATGTTTAAAAAATAAACTACAACTGAGCAGAATTGACAATTTAGAAACTTAAGAATGTTTCAAAAGCAGGAAAACTGTACACTATATATTTTAATCTTACTATGTATATACAATTTTATTTGATGCCTGCATCCAGATAAGAACTTTCTTAAACTCTAACCTGTTAAAGATAATATAACAAAAAAGTGACAGTATTTATTCTTAAACTTTAAGGAAATTAAAAATCGGTGTTTCACATTATTATTATTTTTTAACTGTATACAATATTCCCCACTAGGGTAGTCATTGGGTACAGATTATTAACGTGTTTATGATATAATCATTATTGATTACATTATATAATTATGTATATTATGTAATTATATATATATTTAATGATATTAGCTGTTTTACTGGAGATTTCACCCATGATATTCTGGGAATTGCATTTTCAAAAGATGTCTATTTTTATAAATTAATCTAAACTTTTTTCCAATTTGGAAATAAAAAATGCTTCATTGTCAGTGGTAAATTATATTTAAACATAACTAGGATAATCATTCTTTTTTTTCCCAGCACATAAATACATTATAGTGTAAATTTTCAATACTTGTCCTTCTGATTCTAATCAGTCTTTACATAACACCTAGGAAAAGGAATCAGCAGATCATCTTTAGAGTATTCCAAGAGAAAAATATGTTCTTTTCAGCATTTCCCCATTATGTGACAGCTAAAATCAAAACTGTTAATATCGTAACCATCAAATGAGGTTATATTTTTAAAAACTAAAATTGCTGGTGATTACATGACCTAATTACAGCTAGTATTTAAAAATCTCTATATATTTTGAAAGCATAATTTTGGATAAAACATGTATACTCTGTAGAGAAATTTACCTTGTCTTTTTAACCTCTGAATAAAATGAAATTGACCAATCCTCTTCTATAAATGTGAACAAGACACACACGTAGCCCTGAACAGTCTGATTTTCACACACAACAAAAAAGAACTATGCTTCCCAAATCAATACTCCGGGCTAGGAAAGAAGGCTCATTGTATCACCAGGTAGTGGTAATGGTTATCTGAATATAAACATTTCCTCCCCTTATATGACTTGATTCTTCTTTGAATAAATTGGAGTAGTGCTACAATAGCTGCCTTCCATATCAAAGGGTCCCTTTAAATGTTCCCAGGAGATGCAAGTGTAATTTTGTTAAAGACTTAAGTAAGAACTCAACCTAGATATCGGTTTACCTAGACCCTTGAGTATTCCCTCAATGTAAATTTTCTGTAGTATCCTACAGCTTGTATAATGTGATTCAAATTCTCAAGGAAGACCCAAGCATTACATGCTAAACAAAATGAGGTAACCTCTTGTCATTCATAAGCCTTGGGGACAGTTGCAAAAGTAATAACTGCTATTAATGAACATTTTACATAGAAACAGGAAGGCTGAGCATCTGGTGTTTACATCTCTTAGTAAACATATTACAGGCTTTTAGTCATTTAAATAATTTCCCCAGGTTTATCAAGTCGTTATTGCACTTCTACATTCATTAAAACAAAACAGGAAAGGAAGAAACCATCTTTAAAAAATGCGAAAGCACTGATTCAATGAAATTAAAGTTGTACTAGTGTACTCTAAATATATATGTATATACAACCTGAAGGTTGATAATATTTACAAGTGGCCCCAAAGTTTCTCTAAGAAACAAGCTCAGGGTCAACTATTTAGTTGGAAAGGGAGTGAGGCTTGAGGATTCATTAGAATAGCAAGTGCACCACATTTTACGAAGTCGGGGTGGGGGGTGTTTTAGGGCAGAAAGCTGATGGAAATTATGGGAGAGCTAAAATACCTTCCCCTTAAAAAGTAAAGTGGTCAAAATCTAGATTAAAAATAAGAAATAAAAGGGGGGCCTGAGTGGCTCAGTCAGTGCAGCGTCCGACTCTTGGTTTCCACTCAGGTCATGATCTCACAGGTTTGTGAGTTCCAGCCCCCATCCCGCTATGCATTCACAGTGTAGAGCCTCCTAGGGATTCTCTCTCTCTGCCCCTCCGCCACTCGCAGAGTCTCTCTCTCAAAAAATATATTTTTTAATTTATAAGTATATATACTTATGTATATTTATATATAAATATAGTAAATATATAAATATATATATAAATAGGCAAGCCCTCCGCCAGAGCCCGGGTCCCCTGCAATTGCCGGCTTGGAGAGGAGGCTGTACTTCGTCCTGAGGCTTCTGTGGGTCCCCCCTACTACCTCGGGCTGGAGGCCTGGCCCTTCAACGTGTACAAGTGAGCCTACTAACCCCTATCCCTTGAAAGAAGGGGTCTGCCAGAGGTTGTTGATAGAGCACCTAGTCCAGTGTCCAGTGAGGCTCTGGATACTATCGGGTGGTACTTACTAACTGAACACCTCAAGGACTAAGCAGAGGCCTGCGAGCAATGATAGATCCAAGGTGAGGACCCCTGAAGACGACCGAAAGGAAGCACAATGAGAGGAAGGGCCACGAGTACCACGAGCGGCTCCCTACCTTGTTTCCTCGTCGCCATCGTGGTGAGCCCGCTGAACTGGCTCAGCACCAGTGGGGCCATCTCCCGGGCCGATTTTGTCCCCGAGACACCGGCACCGTGGACGTGCCGGCACCGTGGTGTTCCAGGTGCCTCGGCTGCCCTGGATGCACTCGCTGACTGCGTGCTGCAAATGCCCACAAATCTGAACAGAAGCTTTCAGACTAGCTGAAGATGAACTGAATGTGGAAGGAAGGCAAGGTCAGGATCCCAGTTTCCTATAAGCCTTTGGACTTCTTTGGAAATACCCTCCTCGCCTTCAGGATGGCAGCAGTGGGCGTGGCTCTGTCATCTGCCAGCTGACTGCAATGTCTGTAAGAGAAGGAAGGCTCAGGGCTGGCTTTTCATCAACTTTAAATGTCTTCTTTCACGATTGTGGGCAGCGACATGTGGCAAGGAGTCCCCTTCAGAGACACCGCAGGAATGCATGAGGCCAAACTAGCAGTCAGAGGCTGTGGATTATCTGAAGAGGCTGTCATGCTTCCAGCAGTGGGGCGCCAAAGTTCAGAAGGGCCGGCCGTGGTTCGCCAGCCCGCCGCCTCAGCTGGGGGAAGACACGGGGACCCAGGCAGGCCGTGGCACGGGAGAACCCCACGCTCTTCCCGACAATAGAAGCCCGACGTCCATGGAGGTCAACCCAGGCCTCTAAGACGCCTCTGATTTGTGGAGCCCCTCCAAGGAAGCTCCACAAGGGCCGCCGGCATCTAATTCCTTGATGAGATCCGCACCCTGGGCAATAAGTGCCCCACCAACATGTCCGGCTTCCACAACCATGAGGAGAAGTGGACTCTCAAAACGGCTTCCGGTAGAAACGGATGGAATGGGCACCACCACCCGGGTGTCCACCAACTGAGCTGACATTTTGGATAGCCGTCCTGTCGAGGCTAGACAGACTCCCCTGTCTTCTTTGACTTCTCTACACTGTAGAGCAGCAGCCCCTGAAGACGCTGAAGCTGGCGCCAACTCGGCAGCTTTCGCTCGCAGAGTCCGTCACAGCTGGTGCCGGATTCACAGACGCTGACGCCTGGGGTATCAGTAGCGCCTCGGTGGAAGGCTGCGTGTACGTCCGCATGTGAATTGCCGAATACCACGTGCAGCGCGTCAGCGTTGGAACTGCCCCAGGGAAAAAGATCCCCTCAAAGGGGGAAGGAAGTGAGGTGGCTGCCTTTCGAGATCTAGGCGGTGCCCTGGCTGGCTAGTGGCTGGAGCACTCTCAGGCTGTGCTGAAGATTTCCGCCTCAGACAAACACACTGTGGGCCTGGCCCCGATGCCTGGGAGAGACCAACATCTCTTCACCAACAGCGGCTGTTTCAGTGGATGTGCATGGCCCTAGGGGGCCTTCCGTCTGGGACCAATTCCTTCAACAATGTCATTTTTCCATGTAGGACGACCTAAGGAAAGCCACCCGCAAAACCTGCTTCGTGGAGAAGCTGTTTGTCGTGGCATGGGGGCGCCTCACAGGGATCCGTGCCCTTTCAGCCAGGGTTTCCAGCAAATGAGAGCCCATGAAGTAAAACTGCCGGTGGGTAAGACCCACGGGCACACGTGGAACATGTTCCGGGTTAGCCTTAACGAGCCACAGGTGGGGGCGAAAGTGAGCCTGTAAAAAGAAGCGGTCAACTGTGAGCACGTGGAAGCGCTCAAGTCCCGCCTCCTCGCCGGCGTAAGAAAATGGCGCTTCCGGAGTGGAGCCACGCTGAAAGGGAGAAGCAAGAGGGTGGGGAGCAGGAGGCGTCTCATCGGGCCCCTTTTCCGGGGAAGAGACTGAGAAGGAAGAGTCATCTTGGCCCAAATAGTTGGATGTCCTTGATGGTGCTTGTGGGCGTGTGGCGTTTCTGTTGGATCCGGTAAGTAAGCTTCTTAAATGGCTGTTTCCCAAGTTTCTTTTTATTTGAAATTTTTAAGTATGTTTTTTAGCTCTCACGGGCCTTTGCTGCAGGGCTTCTGAGATCTATTTATTGATTTTCCTATCCACATTTAGTAAACTCCTTTGCAAAGAGGAAAAATAAAACAAGGCGTGGCTTTAAAATGGTATGCTATGGTCCTTTTTACTCAGACTTCTCACACATTTGACATAATGTGTTGAGATGCCATCCTCAGCCAGACAGTAGTGTTCATACTGAACGGAGTTCCTCAGAATGGCATGTTTTCTCTTACCTAGAATCTTACAGAACAGTACTTTGTTGGCCTAGACACGAATTACAATACATCACCGCATCTATGCCCTGCTCTACCTAGCTAATAGATTCATTCTTAAGGATCGTTTGGATATCAGTATCTCTTATAAGCTAAGTACTTCTTCTGTTAATAAATCCATGTGCTTTTCACTTCTCACATAATACTGAAAAAACTCGTGCAGTGATAATTCCCTAATGGATTATGAGCTTCTGGAGGGGAGGTAACATGTATTTTAAGCCCTTTAATAAGTAGACTGAATCCAGTGAGGTTACAGATTTAGAAAAATAAATGGTGTTCTCTCTCTCTCTTATTTTTCCTCCACACTAGTGCCTTAAAATATTTCTGTTATTCCCTTCTCTGCTCTGGATGGAATCTTTTGCTATACATTTCAGTTGTAAGAACAAGTTTCATTTAGTAATTGACTCCTTTTGGTATTAAAAAGTCCAATCCAGTTTCATTTAAAACTTAAATCTCACATACAATGCAAAGCTTCTCCCACCTGCCAATGCAGCTTTGACTTGGCTTGGAGACTGTTAGCGGGAAGGCAAGCATGGTCTCAATTTTCTTTCTCGGGGCGCCTGGGTGGCTCAGTCGGTTAAGCGTCTGACTTCGGCTCAGGTCATGATCTCACGGTCCGTGAGTTTGAGCCCCACGTCGGGCTCTGGGCTGACAGCTCAGAGCCTGGAGCCTGTTTCGGATTCTGTGTCTCCCTTTCTCTGACCCTCCCCTGTTCATGCTCTGTCTCTCTCTGTCTCAAAAATAAATGTTAAAAAAAATTTTTTTTTTCTTTCTCTTCTGTCCTTCTCACACTTGCTTCTGGGTCGCATTTCCTCCTCCCGTGTATTTTGACAAAAGATGGGGAATCTTTTGTGATTGGTTTTGATATCATCTGAGTATCTGTATGTCATGTACCAAATGTAATTCTTTCATTGATTATATTGTGCTTTTTTAAGGCATCGGTGTATACCTCATATTTCATGGTTCTATTCAGTTTCCCACCTTGTGGAAATACTCCATAGAATACCATTGCTTTAGTCCTTTTCCCCAAAAGAACACCCTCTTGCAAAGGATGCTGTCAAGATGGTTTGTGCCTGGCTATTTGTGCAGAGCTTTCACTAAATCAACAGATCACTCCTACATCATTGCCATGTGTCATTTGCAAGGGTTCAGGGTGCTTGCACTGCATGACTTTCTCCTTACCTTGCCCAGTGGACCCAGATGAAAAATCATACCAGCTGCTTTCTTTGTAAATACTCCCCGAATTATGGAGCTGAATGTCAAACTTGCTCAAGAATATTATATAAATATGTTCTAGCCTGTATGCCCAGAGGTGACCTAATGAGTTTCTGTTATTTAGAAAGAATCCAGGAGTGGAGTGAGTAGCAAAATACCCTTCTGGAGCTCTCCTCATTTGTATTGAGGTGGCAGCTGGGGGAAGAAAGAGAAATAGAGCTCTTTGACTAACCTGATTACTCATTCTGTCAGTAAGTCACTCATTCAAGTTTCTAGTGTTCTCTTATATATTGTGGACATGGGTGAACTGTGTTCATTACTTTAGTAAGTCCAACTTGGTTATAGCTAGAATATCTATAATGTGTAAGTCTTATTTCCTATTATTTTCAGTTTTGAGGCACCAGTCAAATTCCAAGGTAGCATAAAATATCCTACTTAAAACCAGAAAATCAGTACAACAAAATGGTTAATATTATACACTCCTGTACCAACCAACTGGAGGCAAAAAGTCGAGCTCCATTGTTACTAGCCATATGTGACCTTGGTCAAGTTAATCAACCTGTCTGTGCCTTAGTTTGCTCATTAGAAACACAGGGATAACAATAACAGCAACTTTCTAGAGTATCTACTAACCTCTTAGAAATTAAGAGGATTAGGTGAATTTACTATTTACCATATAGTAAAGGAATTTGCCATATATAAATTGGTAAATTTGTATTTATTACATAAATTGCTATTTGCTGTGTGCTATATCATGTTAGTTATTTCCATCATCTGTCCCATTTGCCATTACTTTTCCTAAGTCACATTGGCCCTTCATCAATTTTTATTGAATGGATATCTTCACCAGTGTAATGCACAACTTAAATGATACCACTAATCAAATAAAATGTTTTTTGGTTTTTTTGGGTTTTTTTTAATTTTTTTTAAATTTACGACCAAGTTAGCATATAGCGCAATAATGATTTCAGAAGTAGAATCCAGTGACATCTGTTTTGTACCTTAAATTCCACATATGAGTGAAGTTATATTTGTCTTTCTCTAACTTCACTTAGCAAATTACACTCTAGTTACGTCCACGTTGTTGCGATAGCAAGATTTCGTTCTTTTTGCTTGCCAAGTAATACTCCATTGTGTGTGTGTGTGTGTGTGTGTGTGTGTGTGCGCGCGCGCGCACGCTATTGTCAATAGTGTTGCTATAAAACATTTGGGTAATTGTGCCCATACGAATCAGCACCTGTCCTTTAGGATAAATAACTAGTAGTGCAATTGCTGGGTCATAGGGCAGTTCTATTTTTAATTTTCTGTGGAAACTCCATACTGTTTTCCAGAATGGCTGTATTTGTTTACATTTCCACCAGCAGACCAAAAGGATTCCTCTTTCTCCACATCCTCACCAACATCCATCATTGCCTGAGTTGTTAATTTTTGCTATTCTTACTGGTGTGAGGTGGTATCTCATTGTGGTTTTGTGTTGTATTTCCCTGATGATGAGTGATGTTGAGCATTTTTTCATGTGTCTGGTAGCCATCTGGATGTCTTCTTTGGAAAAGTTTCTATTCATGGCTTTTGCCCATTTCTTCACTGGATTATTTGTTTTTTGGCTGTTGAGTTTGATAAGTTCTTTATAGATTTTGCATACTAACCCTTTATTTGATATGTCACTGGCAAATATCTTCTTCCATTCTGTTGGTTGACCTTTAGTTTTGCTGATTGTCTACTGTGCAGAAGTTTTTTTTATCTTGATGAGGTCCCAATAGTTCATTTTTGCTTTTGTTTCCCATGCCTTCAGAGAAGTGTTGAGTATGAAGTTGCTGCAGCCAAGGTCAAAGAGGCTTTTGCCTGCTTTCTCCTCGAGGATTTTGATGGCTTCCTGTCTTACATTTAGGTCTTTCATCCATTTTGACTTTACTTCTGTGTATGGTGTAAGATAGTGGTCCAGGTTCATTTTTCTGCATGTTGCTGTCCAGTTTTCCCAAGACTATTTGCTGAAAGGACTGTGTTTATTCCATTGGATATTATTTCCTGCTTAGTCAAAGATTAGTTGGATATATGTTTGTGGGTCCATTTCTGGGTTCTCTATTCTGTTCAATTGATCTAAGTGTCCGTTATTGTGCCAGTACCATACTGTCTTGATGATTACAGCTTTGTAATACAGCTTAAAGTCCAAAATTGTGATGCCTCCAGCTCTGGTCTTCTTTTTCAGGATTGCTTTGGTTATTCAGTGTCTTCTCTGGTTGCATACAAATTTTAGGATTGTTTGTGTTAGCTCTGTGAAGAACACTGGTGTTATTTTGATAGGGATTGCATTGAATAGTAGATTGCTTTGGGTAGTATCAACATTTTAGCACTATTTGTTCTTCCAATCCATGAACATGGAATATTTTTTCTTTTTTTTTTTGTCTTCTTCAATTTTCTTCATAAACTTTCTATACTTTTCAGTGTACAGATTTTTCACCTTCTTTGGTTAGGTTTAGTCCTAGGTATTTTATGGTTTTTGGTGCAGTTGTAAATGGGGTCAATTCCTTGATTTCTCTTCCTGCTGCTTCATTATCTGTGTATAGAAATGCAGCTGATTTCTGTTCATTGATTTTTATATCCTTGACTTTACTGAATTCATAGATCAGTTCTAGCAGTTTTTTGGTGAAATCTTTTGGTTTTTCCATATAGAGTATCATGTTGTCTGTGAAGAGTGAAAGTTTGACTTCCTCCTTGCCAATTTGGATGCCTTTTATTCTTTTGTGTTGTCTGCTCAGGTTAGGACTTCCAATACTATGTTGAATAACAGTGGTGAGAGTGGACATGCCTGTAGTACTCCTGACTTTAGGGGGATAGCTTTCAGTTTTTCCCCCTTGAGGATGATATTAGCAGTGGATCTTTCATATATGGCTTTTATGAACTTGAGATATGATCCTTCTATACCTACTTCCCTGGGTTTTTTTTTTTTTTTACCAAGAAAGGATGCTGTCTTTTGTCAAATGCTTTCTCTGCATCTATTGAGAGGATCATGTGGTTCTTGTCCTTCTTTTATCAGATTGACTGACTTGAGGCTATTGAACCAGCCCTGAATCGCAGGTATAAATCCCACTTGATCACGGTGAATAATTCTTTTAATGTATTGCTGGATCCAGTTGGCTAGTAGCTTGTTGAGAATTTTTGCATCCATGTTCTTCAGGGAAATCTGACTATAGTTTTCCTCTTTAGTGGAGTCTTTGTCTGGTTTTGGAATGAAGGTAATGCTGGCTTCATAGAATGAGTTTGGAAGTTTTCCTTCCATTTCTATTTTTTGGAACAGCTTCAAGAGAATAGGTGTTAACTCTTCTTTGAATATTTGGTAGAATTCCCCTGGAAAGCCATCCGGCCCTGGACTCTTTTTTGGGGGGGAGATTTTTGATTACTAATTTGATTTCTTTACTGGTTATGGATACGTTCAAAATTTCTATTTCTTCTTGTTTCAGTTTTGGTAGTTTATATGTATCTACGAACGTATCCATTTCTTCCAGATTGCCCAGTTTATTGGCATATAAATGCTTATAATATTCTCTTATTATTTGTATTTCCACACTGTTGGATTTCATCTCTCCTCTTGCATTCTTGATTTTATTTGGGTCCTTCCCTTTTACTTTTTGATAAAACTGGCTAGGGGTTTATCAGTTTTTTAATTCTTTCAAAGAACCAGCTCCTGGTTTCCTTGCTACTTTTTTTTTTTTCAATAGTATTGATTTCTGCTCTAATCTTTATTATTTCCCATCTTCTGCTGTTTTGGGGTTTTATTGCTGTCCTTTTTCTGGCTCTCAATGTGTGAAGTTAGGTTGTACATCTGAGACCTTCTTCCTTCTTTAGGAAGGCCTGGATTACTGTATATTTCCCTCTTGTGACCACCTTCACTGCATCCCAGAGGTTTTGGGCTCTTGTATTTTCTTTTTCATTGGCTTCCAGGTACTTAATCTCTTCTTTAACTTCTTGGTTAACCTGTTCATTCTTTAGTAGGATGTTCTTAAGTCTCCAAGTATTTGTTGTCTTTCCAAATTTTTTCTTGTGGTTGATCTTAGTTTCATAGTGCTGTGGTCTAAAAATAGGCACAGTATGATCTCGATCTTTTTGTACTTGTTGAGGCCTGATTTGTGTTCCAGTATGTGATCTGTTCTGGAGAATGTTCCATGTGCACTCGAGAAGAATATGTATTTTGCTGCTTTAGGGTGAAATGTTCTGAATATATCTGTTTGGTCCAACCAGTCCAGTGTGTTACTCAAAGTCATTGTTTCCTTATTGATTTTCTGCTTACATTATCTGTCTATTGCTATAAGTGGGGTGTTGAAGTCCCCTAATGTTATGGTATTATTATCAATGAGTTTCTGTATGTTTGTGATTGATTTATGTATTTGGGTGCTCTCACGTTTGGAGCATAAATGTTTTTTTTTTTTAATTTTTTTTTTCAACGTTTATTTATTTTTGGGACAGAGAGAGACAGAGCATGAACGGGGGAGGGTCAGAGAGAGAGGGAGACACAGAATCGGAAACAGGCTCCAGGCTCTGAGCCATTAGCCCAGAGCCCGACGCGGGGCTCGAACTCCCAGACCGTGAGATGGTGACCTGGCTGAAGTTGGATGCTTAACCGACTGCGCCACCCAGGTGCCCCAGGAGCATAAATGTTAACAATTTAGATTTTCTTGGTGGATAGACCCCTTTATTTATGATATAATGCCCTTCTTCATCTCGTTACAATCTTTATTTTAAAATTTAGATTATCTGATATAAGTATGGCTACTCCAGCTTCCTTTTGGTGGCCATTAGCATGATAGATGGTTCTCCATCCCCTTACTTTCAGTCTGAAGGTGTCTTTAGGTCTACAATGGGTCTCTTGTTAACAGCATATAGATGGATCTTGTTTTGTTATCCATTCTGTTACCCTGTATCTTTTGATTGGAGCATTTGGTCCATTGACATTGAGAGTGACTACTGAAAGATATGAATTTATTGCCATTGTGTTGCCTATAGAGGTGGAGTTTCTGGTGGTGTTCTCTGGTACTTTCTAGTCTTTGTTGCTTTTGGCCTTTTTGTTTTGTCTTTTCTCTCCTTAGAGATCCCTTAAAATTTCTTGCAGGGCTGGTTTACTGGTCACAAACTCTTTATCTCTCCTTCTATTCTGAATGACAGCCTTGCTGAATAAAGAATTCTTAGCTGCATATTTTTCTGATGCAGTACGTTGAATATATCCTGCCACTCCTTTCTAGCCTGCCAAGTTTCTGTGGATAGGTCTGCGAACCTGATCTGTCTTCCTTTATAGGTTAAGGACTTTCTTCCTTTCCTACTTTCATGATTCTGTCCTTGTCTGTGTATTTTGTATATTTGACTATTACATGCCTTGGTGATGGTCGTTTTTTTGTTGAATCTAATGGGAGTTCTCTGTGCTTACTGGATTTTGATGTCTGTGTCTTTCCCCAGGTTAGGAAAGTTTTCCACTACGATTTGCTCACATAAACTTTATATCCCTTTTTCTCTCTCTGTCTTTTGGGATGCCTATAATTCAGATGTTATTCCTTGTTAATGAGTCACTGAATTCTCTAATTCTTAGATCATGCTTTTTTTTGCCTTAGTTTTCTTCTTTTTTTTAATGTTTTATTTTTCTCCATAATTTTGTCTTCCGTATCATTGGTTCACTGCTGTTTCATCCTTACCTCCATGCCATCCATTCAAGATTGCATCTCAGTTACATTTTTAGTTTCATCGTGACTAGATTTTACTTCTTTTATCTCCACAGAAAGGGATTCCATGCTTTTTTCAACCCCAGATAGTATTCTTACTATCATGATCCTAAATTCTAGTTCAGACATCTTGCTTATATCTGTGTTAAGTCTGTGGCAGCCATTTCTTCCGGTTGTTCCTTTTAGGGTGAATCCTTTCATTTCATCATTTTGGAGGAATAAAGAGAATTAATAAAATAAAAAATTAAAATTAAAAAATTAAAAACATCACAAAAATCAAAGGAAGCTATATCCTAGGTGTGTTTTGGTCTGGTTATTGAAAGAAAAAAGGAAAATAAATGAAAAGTAACAAAACATTCAAAAATTTATATATATAAATATATATATATATTTACACACACACAATAAAATAGAATAAAATGAAATAAAGAAAATAACATAGGATTTAAAATTTTACCAAAAATTAAAAATATGGTAAAAATTTTTAAAAATTTTATAAAAATGAAAAATAAATAATTTTTCTCTTTATGTATCCAAGAATAAGAAAAGTGAAAAGATGGACCAGTAAACAAAATAAAATCTAAATGAAATTACATCCAGTTTCCCCTAGACTTCAAACTACCAAGCACTTTACAGTCGGTCACTAAGCAGGCCAAGAGACTTGTGGTGGTCCTTTAGGGTTTGGTTGGTGCAGTTGGACAGGGCTTGGTGTAATGGCTTCGTTGACCACTAGGTGTCACTGCTTAGCTTACTCGGGTGGATCAGTATATGTGCAAGTGTGGGGGAGGTGAAAATGGTGTCCCCCAGCTTCCTAGTCTACAGCACCAGAACTCTGTGCTCTCACCCACCTGCAGTCAAGCACCTTTAACTTTGTCTCTGGCTTCAGTCCACTCCCTGCTTCTACACTGTCCACATCCAATCCAACAGTCTGCCGGGCTGTTGCTGTTCTCCAGGGTCTGCTGGGATCTTTGCCTCTGGGGAAGCCATATGGCATCTTCCAAATGCCCTCCTAGCAGGGGAGCTGTTTCTCCCCCTGTGGCCCGTGGACCCCTTGGATCTTGTTGCCTGCTCCTGGGGATTCATGCTTCCCACCAGAGCTCCACCAGGTATTGGGCTGCAGAATTTCCCACTCCCCTGTTACAGAGTCCTAATGGTTTGGAAACCCTCTCCTTTCTCCATTTCTTATTCAGTTACTTGTGGGTGTTTCCACTCTCTGTCCAGCTACTTTCTGGGGAAGAGCTTCTCCTGAACTCTACTCCCTTTCTCTGTCTTCTCTCAACAAAAACAGCTGCCTACCCTCCAGGACTTCTCTCTCCCCTAATTCACCTCTCTACACCACAAGTTATGCAGATTGTTGTGTTCTCAGATTAATTTTCTATGTGTGCAAAATGGTTTGGTGCTGATCTAGCTGCATTTCAGTGACAAGAGAAGCAGAGAACTTCCATGCTGCTCTGCCATCTTGGCCCCTCCTCTTCAAAATAAAATATGTTTTACAAGTTAGACATATAGAGGGCATCTGGGTAGCCCAGTTGGTTAGGTGTCCAACTTTGGCTTAGGACATGATCTTGCCATTCATGGATTCGAATGCCACATCAGGCTCTGTGCTGACAGCTCAGAGCCTGGAGCCTGCTTTAGATTCTGCGTCTTCCTGTCTCTCTCTGCCCCTCCCCTGTTCATGTGTGCACATGTGTGTGTGCTCTCTCTCTCACTCAAAAAATGAATAAACATTAAAAAAAAGAAGATATACAGAACCAACTAAATTGCATCTAAGTTATACCAATAATGTGTTAGAAAATGAGAAATAATACGGAGGTTTAAAGTTCTGACACATATCAGTGTGCAACCAAATCACATCACTTCAAGAATTTCAAGGTTACAAATGAAGAAGTTTGAGCCAAATATAGTAAGTTCTTTGCAAGATGGGTAAATCCAAAAGGAAGTGTGAAAAGATGACAGGTATACATATGCAGTTGGTTCATGGGTATTACAATGCACAGAAATTAATGAAAAAATTGATTTTACATTAGACTCCTTCAGTAATGGGCCATCACTTTCTAAAATCATTTTTTACATTATGGACAGGGTTGTTATACCTTCCCCACAAGTTTTCCACTCCTGAACTTTGTTCTGAGAAGACTAATGTTTATTCTGATTAGTAAGAGCTCATACCATTAAGGTTATTGAATAGTTGAATATTTTTCATATTACTCTTATTATAAGGATATATATAAGATATTCAATCAAATTTATTTTACTAAAATTGTGAAATGTTAATACATCTATCTGAAAAATATATACCTCTTTATTTTAAAATTCTATCTTGAAAAACTGCCAAAGTTTTCAATTTATCCCATAGAAATCAAATTATATTAAGTTTTTTGTTTTTTTTAATGTCCTAGAAAGTTGGGCTTAACACTTATCTTTATAATCAAATACAAATATATGCATGTTTCCCATTTAATCAGAGACTCATGAGGTAATGTTTTAGAAAGTACTAAATCTCTTTTAATTGCATTTCAAAATCAGTTTAGTTTTTAGAAAGTATTAAAATAGTTTTTTATAGATAATATTAACAAAACCTGGATGATACACAGATTAATTTTTACAATAAAACACAAAATGAGAATAATGATGTGTAGACTACATTTAATTGGTTTCCTCTTTAAAACATAATTAGCATTCCACAGATAACATGAGTAATACCATCCAAAGAAGTTGCTTTAACAAGCAAAACAATATAGAACAGCGGGGCAGCCAGTTCATGAGAGCTGCCATTCAAAAAAAAAAAAATTTCACAGTTCACATTTAAATGCATTTTAATCTATTTTCAGACCTCCAAAAATGGAGTGCTATTGTTCTATTAGATAACGTTTATATTAAAGCAACCAACATTTTATATAAAATTTTATTAAAATCCTATAAGCTTTTTTCGAAACTATTTTATAATATCATGTTATTTGAGGGGGAAAGAATGGTCCACACATAAAAGAGTCCTGAACAAGAGAAATTAACTTCTCAAATATAGGCCTAATATCAAGCTTAAATATAAAGACAAATTGTTATTAATAAATTCCTATCAGAAATATGTATTTCTTTTAGTAATAAGTAGCTAAGGTAGAAGTGAATAGAACAAAGCTGTAAATATCTCTGTGAGGGTCATCATAGATAGATATACCACCTAAAGAAGCTATTCATGTATTCTAGTCATGTAACTAAACACCATCACCCGTTCCTAGCATATCTAACTTTATACAGTTCTAAAATGAAGTGTTTTATGTGTATATAACTAACTTCTATTTGGAATTATGCTCTGACAGCACCCAAACCTAGGAAATTTCTCTTTAATGGTCCATGCTACTAATTCTAATAATGTCATTAGACCACACCTAACTTTGGTAGAGTGAAGTATTTATTTAGTCTACTATGATCAATTTTGTTACAAAGTTCTTTCACGTAAATGTGCACTGCACTTTTAAATCTTTTTAAAGAGTGAGATTAGAGAGAGAGAACAAAGAATTTTTTTTTTTACACTTAGTATAATATGTTATTTAATAGAATTAGAACCTAAGACAGTTTTTATGTTACTGGAGAAAATATACACTTCAAAAATATTCTGGTTTCAAATATTTAACATTAGTCTGACTCCCCCTTAATATAAAAAGTACCAAAAGCTTAGTGTAAATTGTGGAAAGAATCTGAAATATGTAACAATATATCCTGATAAGGAAGGATAGAGGACCTAAGGATAGACAAGTAGGGAAAAGAATGAACAAGACTTCTACATGAACATGTGTAATTATTTGAGAAAAATTTTACTCTATAAAATTCATGGTCTAAAAAACAAGTGGACCATTTTGTAAGCTTTGAAATCATAATTGAAAGAACAGCAATTATCCAGAAACTACCATTCTGTAGTTGTCTAGACGGGAAATAGCAGACTCAAGAAGTAAAATATTGGCCCTTCATTAAATGATAAATTCTAGAGAGAGTTCAAAAATTTTATCTTAAGGAATTTTCAATTGCATAAATGTGTTTGGACAAAGAATTGGTGTCAAAGCTTTATCGATTGATCAAAATGTCTGCTTTTAAGAGTAAGAGGATCAAAAATGAATTTATCACCTCTATTGAAAAATTTTGATTTAGGTGCTCAGAATAGGTAACTATACTAAATATAGTGATGTTTAACAGAAGTAGTGGAATTAAATCAACACCACAAGTCACTATTTGCACAAAGAAGAAATGGAACTGTAACCCTTTACTACCTGCTTCCAAAAAAAAAAAAATATTCATTTGCTGCTTGGAAATAAGCTAAATTATTTTGTAAGTGATGAATGCAATGGAAAGGATTCACATCTAGGAAATATGTATTTCAGATTTATCTCTTTAATTATTATCTGTTTCTTTGGGTAAATCACTCAAACTCTGAGTCACTTTTTTGCTATCTTAAAAAAGATTGCTAAGTGATGCAGTGTTTATGAAATCTCTTGAATGCAGTGCTTGATCTAAGTGTAAGGAATTGGTTTTATTTCTACACTAATTTCACCAGAATAGGATTTGTAGTGGATCCAGATGAGGAGATCTATTAGATTCTTGCTACTCAAATGTGACCCCTTAGCCAGCAGAATCAGCATCACCTGAAAACTTGTTGGGAATGAAGAATCTCAGGCCCCACTGTAGACCATATGTTTTACAAAGATCTCCAGCTGATTCATATGTACAAAATGTTTGAGTTGCACTGTTTTAACACAATCATGATGTTATTGCTAAGACCAGTTCTTTTATATCATTTATATTCAAAGCAGTATTTTAGGTGCTGTCATTTACCTATTGACATATAATCAAATTGCTTTAATACAGGCATTCTTTTATATGTAATCAGGTCCTCTGATACATTAGTTGTGTTAATTAATTGGCATCATGCATATGACTTTTTGGAGCACTGAGTTAGTTATACCAATTCCTAAGTAACAGACCATAGTAAGATTTAAATCTAATGAGAATGTATTAGAAAACAAGCACAGTACTAAGTGAGGCAACGTACATTTTTCAATGAAAAATTCGTACCTTTCCAAGTAAGATGAGTGGAAAGCCAAGATACAATAGTAAGGACCTCTCCCCTCCCCCCCCCCAAAAAAAAATCTAGAAGCCAAAAGTAAAAAATAAGAGAATTATTTAAAATGTCTAGCTTTGGGGGCTCCTGGCTGTCTCACTTGGTTGGGCCTCTGACTCTTGGTTTTGGCTCAGGTCATAATCTCAAGTTTCATGGGTTCAAGCCCTGCGTCAGGCTCTGCATGGCGGCATGGGGCCTGTTTGGCATTCTCTCCATCCCTCTCTGCCCCTCCCCTGCTTGTACATATGCTTGCTCTCTCTCTCTCTCTCTCCCTCAAATAAATGGATAAACTTTTTTTAAAAAACTATTAAAATGTCTAGCTTTAGTCATTAGTATAGTAGTAATTAAGCTTACAAATTTCTTTAATTTTTAGTCTACTTTGGATGAGATTATTATTTTATATCTGGATAAAAATTATACATTTTAGTTTGTGAGAAAAAAATAAAATTCTCACATCTTTGCATAATTTGAGGAAAATTATTTTTCTAATTTGTAAGTTGGTTTGAACGGAGGATAATAAATTATACAGGTTTCATAAGGATTTACTATGATTCTAAACTATGCTTTTCCTGTCTCCTATTGTGATGTGTTTATTGTCCAAACTATTTATTTATATATTTATTTATGTAAGATTTTATGCTACTAGATCGACTTACTTACCTTGTGTTACCTCATAAACTCTTTTTGAAGTAAGTAAATCATTGTAGTAGAGAAGATAATAGAAGTCTAGGATTTCTTTCCTACTCATCTTACTTTCTCTTTACCTCCCTTTTTGCTTTTTTTATTATTATTTTTAAAGGCTACATTATTCTATTTAAAGTTTATTCATTTTGAGAGAGAGTGAGGCAGGGCAGAGAGAGAGAATCTCAAGCAGGCTCTGCACTGCCAGGGACTCAAACACATGAACCATCAGATCATGACCTGAGTCAAAATTAGACATTTAAACAACTGATTCCCCCAGGCGCCCCTAAAGGCTATTTTAAATAAATTATGATTTGTCCTGAAGAAATCAGAGCTAGAGACCAAATTGTAAAGAGATTTTTGCCAAATGTCTTTGATAAATCTACTCTATTCCTTGGGTAAAACAGGTGGTTTTCTTGAAGAGAGTGAATATTTGAGACAAAACAATAAATACATTGGTAGCAAATGAATTATATGGAATTGTGGAGGGGTTAAGATTAAAAGGATACCACTAATTCCAAGAGGCAGTTGTGTAATATTTTTCATATAATTATATACTTCTGTTATTATCTTGTGCAATGATCAAAGCAAAAATTAAGAAAGAAGTTAAAGAATGCTTTTGGCTGTATTTCCACAACATTGATCTCATCCTCAAACAAATTTGCTGCTAGATTTATTAATAAGATTTCCTGAATTGTTTCTTCATATGACAGGATGACCTGTTGGAACTTCTAACATTCCTTTCTTTGCTATTTCATACACAGAAAATTATCAGGAAATTAGACTGAAGTAAAAACCAAATTATTTTACTAATTTTGGATGATACTACAAATTAAAATCATGAAGAATATGAGTGATTTCTTAGATTGTTAAATGGTGCAAGATATTAAAATCCACACATATTAATAATGAAATGTAATCTCCACATGGGCTTGAATTTTGTTTTATCTGCCCTTGAACTTCTGTACAGAGAGCTTCAAATAAAAATTCTGTTTAGGGCAGGAATTACAAAATGAAATTTTAATATATTTTTGTTAATGATGAGCACATCCTGCCTATATAAAAAAATATAGTACAGCAGTCAGTATAATGTCTAAGAAAGTCAAGAGATCAAACAACTAAACAAAGTTTAAATAAAGACTGGATTAGCACTCTTCTCAGTTGTCGAAGTCACTAAAATAGCAATAGCTTTTAAAAAAGGAAAAATCGAATCATATCCCTAAATATAAATGAGACAGTCACTTCTCCACAAGCTACATGATTCATGTTTAACTATACAAATTAACTTGAGCGTTTACATAGTCAAAAATTGATGACTTAACAGATTGAAGTAAAAAATCAATTTGAGAAAACAAAAAGCAACTTCTAATTGAAACTATTTTCAGAACTTGACTGCTATGTAGTTTGTTCAGTAAATACTTGCTGTAGGTTTGATGAATGAATTAAAGACTGAGAGGATGAAGGAAGTCAAACAAAAACATGAGAATTCTTTGCTTATCTTAGAGAAACTTAAACAGACCAACCACATCTATATAAGTTGTATTACATTTTTTTCTACATTCTAATAATCAAAAACTAAATCACAATTAAACATGAGTTAGCTAGGAATTGAAAATATGCACAGTAAATTCTAAAAACGTAGTGACCTCAAGTATAGCTTTTATGAGCTATACCTAAAATTAAATTGAAAACATTGATCTGCCCTTTGAAAATGGTAAATTTACACTGTCTTGTGTAAATTTTCTCTAGAAAATATGGGCTTTTGAGTGGCCAATATGTCAAAAAGGATTAATATTAATAATTTTCATAATGACTAACACTAGAAACTGAGTAGAGCTTTGGACTTTTAAATGTTTCATTATACTGTACTCTGGTTTTAAAAATAAAGTATTTAGAAATGCAAAGTTTTTATTTGGCTTACGATACTTACATTGTACTTTTTGTCCTTTCCATGTATCTGCTTTATTTGATTACATTGATAGGTGGACATCATTAGTAACTGTTTGCATATTGTTCTTCCAAGCTTGTCCACAAAGCTACAAATGAAAAAAGCAAGTTAAAAAATAAACAAAGAAAATTAAGTCAAAGTCAAATTTTTCATAATTGTTTAATTTTTAATGTAATTATTTTAATCAGGTAAAATACCATTCCTGTAAAAAAAATAATGATACAATACTTGTTACATACTCAGCAAGTATGGAATAGATTCAACCTAATTTTATGAGATGTGTTCAACTTCTTTTCAACACTAACTTTGCCAGAAAAGTTATTGTGATTTAAGTTAAAAGATACTTTTCTTACACCTTTTATTTTATAGAAATAAGAAAAGCTATACTTATACTAAGAAAATAGCTTATAAAGAGAGTAATTTAAATCAATAATAGATCTAAATAAAGGTCTATAATAAAATCTCACATGATTAACTTTATCACTTATAAATCTTGCATGTTACATATATTGCTGTTGGCTTTTTGCCAGTTTACAAAATACAGCATTTCTGAAAAGCTCTTCACTTTCTAAGTGAGTAAAATTTTCAAAAAGTATGGAAAATGGAAGTTGGATTCCATTGTAACACTATGAAAATACTCCTAAGAATACTTTTGCATAAAGAAACTATAACTACATATATAAAACATAAACGCATGCGTGCACGCACACACACACACACACATCATATAAGTCAAATGATGACTTAAATGGTTACGAGAAAGAAACAGTTCCATCAGGATCCTAAGTGTAACATAAAAAAGCTAACTTAAACCCTATACAGTTTACTACTAATTTTCTGCTTTTTCAGCAATTGGGATAATAAGGAAAAGTACCTAATGTTAAAAAACAAAAAAAGTGGCACTGAAAACATTCTAAAGAATCTTTATATAAATTTGATGCTCAAAATGCCTTGATAGTTTAGAAGTATATTTCTTTAATTTTCTATTAAATCACACAATTTTTTTTGATTGTGGAATTTTTTTTCAAAATTGTGGAAAACAAATTCTCTAACTCTACTAATTGGGTCTACCATATAGCTTATCATTCATAACGATATTACTGCATAATAACATTATGCATAGCCTAATAACAACATATCTCTGAATAAAAACGGGTTGTTTTGAGTGGTTATATTTTTCGTGTGCTACAATATGCATTAAGACTGGTAAGGTAAAACAACATGGCATTCTTCATAAAACAGTGTTAACTTTCTGTAGACACATGACACCATATATTTACCTTGGTTTTTAAAAAATGTCTTCCATGGAATACAGTTTGTTATTGTATCTACATTTTACTTCAGAATCTCTTAGTATACCCCATCATAAGGTATATCCCATAAGGTCACTTTTTTTTTGTTTTAAGTTATTTATTTCAAAAGAGCGATAGAGCATGAGTGGGGGAGGGGCAGAGAGAGAATCCAGATTAGGCTCCATGCTAACAGTGCGGAGCCCCATGCTGGACTCAAACTGACAAAACTGGGAGATCATGACCTGAGCTGAAACCAAAAGTCAGATGTTCAACCCATTGAGCCATCCAGGCACCCCCATTAGGTCACTTTATGAATATAGGAGTGTGTAGAAATATTTCAGTTAAAAAAATTTATGACTCTACTTCCTATAAAAAAAATTAAGATGTGACTTTTTTTAACATCTTTCACTTACCTTCACTTTTTACCCTTTTGGAGGGTAAAAACTATCCTCCAAATGGACTTATTTTTCTTCAGATGTGTGTTCTGTACTGATAGAACCAAAACTTTGCAACTGTTCCATTCATATTTCTTTTTCTTAATTTTTTTAATGTTTATCATTCTTGAAGAGAAAGCACGCAAGCTGGGGAAGGGCAGAGAGAGACACATATATAGAATCTGAGGCAGGCTCCAGGCTCTGAGCTGCCATCCCAGCTCATCCCAGCCCCCCAGGTGCAGGGTTCAAACTCACTGACCTTGAGATTTTGACCTGGGCCAAAGTCACATGCTTAACCAACTCAGCCACCCAGGTGCCCCTCCTTTCCTATTTCTGGAAGCAAACTTTAATTTAGTTTCTACTCTTAATCCAGAACGTTGGAAGAGTTGTAGGTAATAATATCATTGAGGGAAAAAAAAGGTGATCCTAACGTATTGAAAAGACACTAGTAGTTCAAGTTTAAAACAAGTTTAGAAGGTCTTTATTGAACCAATGTTCTTTCCTTTAATAAAAATATAAATCTTTAGTATACTGTTTGGTCGGGTACTCCCCTCCTTCTTTTATGTGTGTTTAAATGCACACACATATGTATGAGTTTCCTATCTGATACTGACATGATTTTTGTCCCCCATACATATCTTTTCTGGGATGATTGTGTGGCTCAGTCTGCCTAGTCTTGTTAAACAAAATCCTCTCATGTCAGGTTGACTTTCAAACATTTCAGTGAATATATTTATTAAATTAATACAGCTTATTAATGAGTATGGAATCAAAAGGAAGGAAGGAAGGGAAGGAGGAGGAAAGGAAGGAAAGAGGGAAGAAGGAAGGAAGGAAGGAAGGAAGGAAGGGTCAACATTTAGAAGATCTGCAAATTGCAGTGAGTCAAATGTTTTCCAATAAAATCCAGTAACATTGTAAGATAGGCCAGTTGATTTTAATGTAACAAAATATGAAATATTTATTGATATTGTTTCAGTTCTTTTTTTTTACTACCAACTAGGCAACAGAAATTTAGCTACATTACAACTAACATTTTAGAAACTCTTTGTAGAGTTATTTTCTTGTATCATGAAAAGAATATCCACCATTACCTAAAAGGTTAATAAGGTGTCTTACCTCTTCCAACTGTGAATCTGTGTAAGGCCAGTTTTCTTCAAATGAGACCTATCACTTTCTTAAAATTGTTTGGAAATACAAGTTTTTAGCGCATTATTTCTGTTCATATTTAATCCATTATTTATGTTCATATTTAATCAGTTTATTGTAATTTCAGATGAATTAATATAAAGTTTTGTCAGCTTTAAATATGTCAACAGTTATCCACATAAATAAAATTCTGGAGTGTTTAGACATTTTTAGCACTACAAACAGGTCTTGAGAGTAAAATATTCCTGAACTTCTGATTTGAAGGAGAAAAAAACAGTAGGTAGTATTAAGCTATGCCATGTGGAATTTGTATTTATATGACAGCCACACATTAAGCATTCCACATTTACTTTCTCAGTTTAAGAATACAAATACCTGCAAGGTTAACATAATTATCTCCCTTGAGAAATGAAGATTTTAAAGTTCTATGTATAACACTATACAATAGAAAAGCAGTTATATCTTGTTTAGAACTGTGTTTCAAAATCTTTGGGAAGAAAGAATACTTGTGTTCCATTTTTTTTTTCTGTCTGTAAATAAACTAAATATAGGTGACTATTGTAAACATTTTTTTTATACTTTGAAATTCTTACAGTATAAAATTGGAAGCTATTTCTTACACATCAGTAAACTCTAAAATGGGCATTGCCATATTAAAAAATTAAAAATTAAAAACATATTTTCCATTATAAAAATTATGGCAGCTCATCTAAATAAGGCAGTGAACAGATACAGCTTCCCTTACCCTAGAGTTTGTGACCACAGAGCCATGGAAGTTATTAGGGAGCTTTGCTTTTTCAGGCATTTATTTTATTTCTCAGACCTTTACTTTAGAAGGGGATAGAGATCATCATATATTATTATTTAAAAATATCTTACCGTAATTAAAAGAGGGACATATTCATTTTCATGTTCTATGCCACCATAAAAGATTAACAGACTATACTATTAGAGAATTCTACTTCAATTTGTTGAAAATACCAAAACCTTTCTTTGGGGTGGGGAGGGGGAAGAGGGATTGATCTATCCTGTGTTTCACAAAATAAACCTGAAAAAAATTATTCTTTAATTTGAAATATATTATTTTTACAATGGAAATTTTTTATAAAGAGAATAAATTTTTCATATATATGTCATAACTATGCAGTATAATGTATTCACCATTTACCTAGATTGCTTAATACCAGTTAGAAAGACTATATAAAGTTTGACCTCTCACATTTTGTGATCCTAAGAAAGTTTGAATTGAAATTTCAGCAGCACAATGGTTCTTCGATTGATTTGAATTCTAGCTTTACCAGGGTAATTCAATACTATTAATTTAATAAACTCAGAAACTTGCCTTCATGGGTATATATATTTTTATGGACAAAATTCTTCTATGTTATCAACTCTATACATCATCTCTTTTGAAAACAAAAAATGCATTACTTAGAATTTGTAGTACAAATAACAAATCAGATTATTAAGTCTCAATGGCATGCAAATATAACAGTACAACTTCTGAAGACCTAATACAAAGATTATCCCTTTTTTAAATATTTATATTTTGAGAGAGAGAGAGAGAGAGAGAGAGAGCATGCAAGTTGGGGAGGGGCAGAGAGAGAGGGCGAGAGAGAATCCTAAGCAGGTTCCATGCTGGCAGCACAGAGCCTGACATGGGACTCAGTCTCACAAACTGTGAGATCATGACCTGAACTGAAATCAAGTGCTAAACACTTAACCGACTGAGCCACATGTACCCCAATGTGAAGGTTATCTTAACATTAGAGAGACTAGAGCCCAAAGTTTAGCTACTCTTCTATAGTTTCTTAATGTTCTGTGGTACTCCCGTGAGGTCCGTAAAATTGAAGTTTTTAGGAAATGATAAAAACACACGATGCTTGCTCTCAAGGTGCTTACAATTTAGCAAAACCCAAGTGATAGAAGAAACCATGAAAATGAAGATGGGGGATAGTATCCCAGTAAGCTTTACAAATGTTTATAAAAATTCTGGTACATAATAAAGAATATGTATTGGGAAGGGAATTAGGAAAAAAAAAAAAAACTTCAGAGCTTTGTATGTATTCTAGATTTTTAAAGTGTCTCTGATGTTTAGTGACTGTCCTTGCTTTTCCATATATATATATTGTCAGAATCCATCTACCTATTTTTTTTAAATGTCATGGCAAAGATAATCCCTGCAGTTCATATTAATTTCTTTAGATGAAATTTCATATTGTGCGTACAGACATTGTAAATAGGCCAATAAATAGTTGTCTGTGTAAAACCTGGTCATCCCAACAGATATTGTTAGAGACCCTTCTCCACTCTCAAGCTACCCATCCCAATGTGATTTAAAACACAGGACTAGTAGTTGCATGGACACTTCATAGAATAAGGTAATGATAAGAATGATTCCACAAATAGAAGCAGAAGCTTTCAGATGTTAGGGTATTTTAAACCTGGGGTGGGATGACATGGGGATAACATTTGTCATAACAGATACCAAGTAGCTCAGGTAAAAGGCAACATTGAAAAGCCTATCTGTTTCATAACCAAAAGAAGGTAAAACTACACCAAAAACCTACAAATAAAAATTTTAGCTACTGATATTTGAAGTTTGCAGTGGAAGAGAGCAAAGACAATCTTTGACTGAAAAGGAATGCATGAGATTGAGAGAACTACAAACAAAAAATATCACACATAGGAGCATATAATTATATGTATTTTTTTTCAGGGAGATGGATACAATTTTCATTTGGGAAGTTTCACTCAAAGATTGTTTCTTTCTTTGTATTTTTATTTTAAGTGTTAATTGTGTTTATTTTTTTCCTCTCATTGGACTATAGAATTATTGAATATAGGGATTCAGTAATACTTTTTTCTTACTTTATCCTATGTCAAATAAAAATTCCCATCCCTGTCCTTATTTCTAAAAATGAAGAAGAATTAAAAAAGGCCAACTGCAAATACATTTTACCACAACACATCCTTAGAAATGTTTTAAAGTGGAAACAGACTTTTGAAAGGAGAAATGTCTTCATCCCGTTTATTGCTTTTTATTGTCTACAACCTGGCAAGAGTTCATTGGATATGAAAACTCACGTTACTAAGCAGAGATTGTTTGGGTAAACATGCTTTTACTTACTTAAACTTTATTTAACCTAAAGAATCTATTATATGCCTCCAGAGGACATAAAATATAGAACACAAGAATCTAGAATGTTATTGTTGGTATGCTGTTGAAAATCTCTTAATTGTGAATCTCAAAGCAAATGGAAAAAAATCCTTTTACCAGTCTTCCCAATATTTTTTCTACATATGAAAGTGTGCCATAAATTTTTAATTATATGAATCAAGAACCAATCATGTTTCAGCAAAATGTTTTATCCCCAAGTCTAACTCCTACAGATAACATGGTTATTGTCAAGTTGTGTCAGGTTAAATTAGAATGTTATTTTGATTCATGATAAAATCCTCAGTATACAAATTGATCAAATATATACCTTCATTTAGTTTTTACTGCATTCAAGATATTGTGCTAGTGTTCTGGAGAGTAGAAGCATAAGATACAGTTCTTATTCTCAAAGGGTTTTTAGATCTAGGGAGGCACAGAAACATAAGAAAAAATTACTATAAAATCAGCTAATTCTAATAGGCCCTAAAATAAAAGTGTTAATAAAAACCTTCAGAATTAAGAGGACTAGCAAAACAGTGCTGATTAAAAATTGCTTCCATCAGCAGCAAAGTTTAAATAAAGTGACAAATGAAGATCATTCCTCATATTTTCTTTGCATTATAAATCTTCTTTGGGCTTTGTTACAACATAAAATGAATGCATGTGTTTGTATTCTCCCAGTTAGTCTAGGTTCCTTAAAACTTGTCTGGAAAGGTTATTATTTTATTAGTAGTATTACAGAGGCATGATATCATAGGTTATTTAATTTGAATTTTTTTTAAGAAGTTGATTTCATTATTATTTGCAGTCAATAATGTAGACATTATTATTTGCAGTCAATTTGCAGTCAATATTATTTGCAGTCCATTATATATAAACACATTTTCATATGTAATATGAACACAATTTAGGAAAAATTGAAATTAACAAATTTGATTAGAATTTTACAAAGGAATTTGTTTTCCATTTTGGAAAATTTTGCCACAGTTTGTAACTGAGTTGACATTATGACACATAATTATATAATTGTAACTGCACAGTGATATTATCTATATCTGAGTACCTCATTATGTCTTCTAGTATAATAATGACTGAGGATTTAAATAATCAGTACACATTATAACAAATTCCTTTGATTCTTCCTTTAGAGAATAATTAGAGCATAATGTTGACCTTTTTATGCTATGAGAGTAGGTAGGCTATTTTATCTATGATCTTCATTTGGGGATGTTAAAAGGGATATTATAAATATGTATTTCAAGAGAATTTGTAGTCTGCCAAAGAATTCTCTGGAATTTACATTCATGTAGCTGATAGAGACCTTGGGAAAACAGAATCTACTGTACCTCTGTGTAGACTTGTTATGATTGTCCCCTGGACCTTGACTCTCTTCAAACTCAGTCCTATTCCTGCCAAGGTTCTGGTAACTTCCTCTTCTTCCTGGTCTTATTAACAACCAGAAGGTCATATGGACACTCTGATCATACTCAAACAAATTGCTAGGGGCAAGTCTCGTGGTTAATAGTGATACACAAGCATCAACACATCATGTTATTAGTATCCTTTAGTACTGAAATGTTTAAGGAACTATGGGAGTACATTAAACCTTCCAGAAAGATCAAAGTTCAAAACTCAACTATTCAAGCTGAGTTTAAAGGATTATTTGGAGTTCTTAATTTATGCATTGGCTGATTTATTCTCTGTCACATTCCAACAAAGTATTTGTCTTGGAAAATTGTAGCAGTCATGAAGATGTGCTCTTCATTTGCTCTTTAAAAGACAACTTGCCAATCATTTGCTTTCAGTACCCACCACAGCATTTTTGCTTAGGTTATGCTTCTCCTGGAAGTTCATGGTATGCAGCCAATAACAAAACATGGTGGGGATGCCAGGGCCTGACCATTTCTGCCCAATGTGGTACTCTACATAAGGTAAACTTGATGTAAGAGTTCTTCTCTGAGGTGCCTAAGACTTATTCATAGTTGTGCTATACCCAGTCCTCCTTCCTCTTCTTTGAATAAAGGAGATCAGACCTGCATTCCAGTCTGAAGGCTTTCTTTGTTCACTTCTCCCTATGCCATTTATCTTTCATAGGCATTATCCCCAATAAATCTAATATACTTCCAACTTCCATCTTATCATCTGCCTTCAAGAGGATCCATCTAGTACAATAATGACGACCGAGGATCCTCCAGTCAAAATAGCATAGATAGCCGCACAGAAGCTTAAAGAAACAAGGTTTGTAAGAAGCTTCTGGAAGTTCAGTTTGGTTAAAACATAAGTATAGTTTTATAAAAGATACCAAAAATGAGACTGAAGAGTTAGGGGGAAACTGTTCTTAAAGCAACATATCAAATGGATATGATTTTATTCAGAAATATGTGGTGTACTATTTAAAAATTTAATGTACTATAAATAAATAATAAGAATTGGGTTTTAGGGGTGCCTGGGTGGGTCAGTTGATTAAGCATCCGACTTTGGCTCAGGTCATGATCTCATGGTTTGTGAGTTTGAGTGCCGTACCAGGCTCTGTACTGACAGCTCAGAGCCTAGAGCCTGCTTGTGATTCTCTGATTTGCTCTCTCTGCCCCTCCCCTACAGCTCTGTCTGTCTGTCTGTCTCTCTCTCTCTCTCAAAACTAAATAAACATTAAAAAAAAAGAATTATGTTTTAAATAAAACAAATTTTTTTAAAGGCAGTGTCATTTAGAGGTTGAATTATAGTGTTATGAAATAATCAAGAGATTGGTTAGGAGTATATAATGTGGATGAATTGATGCATGAACCAAACATGGCGTGCAAATAATTGGTTGAGAAACCAAAATCATTACAGTGAGAATCAATTAGTTCACAAAGGAGGGAGTTGATGTGGCACAGGGAAGCTTAATGAGTACAAATTGGTACATTAGCGTCTGATGTTGCTGGTCACTGAGATTTGGATATGCAGGGAGAAGCTGAGTAGGTGTCTGTTCATTAAGCACTCTAACACATGATATGGAGCTCTAGAAAGAAGAATGGATCAAGAATAATAATTTATTGGGAAAATTATCAACTTATTTTTGAGGTTGGTAACTGACAAAATAATCTGAAAGGGAATATAGAAATATGTTTATTCAAGGGAGAGTAATATAAGTATTTTCTGTGGGCCATTTTCAAGTTGTTCGCTGTAGTAATTTGCAAGATTCAGAGCAAGATGAAATGTGGGGCTTTTGTTCCAAATGTATGATAAGTTTTAATATGGTGACAGCAGATCGTTAAATTAAGGGTGGGGGCCTTCTAAGCATAAGATTCTGTGTAAATGTATAGGTATCATGTCCATGAAGCTAGCTCTGGACACATGTATTCCCCTGTACTCAAAGATTTTCATACGCTATAGAACAGTGGTTTTCAACCCTACTAGACCCTTCTATAAGACAGATACTACATAATTTTTCTTAATTAATGAAATTATAGGTAAAAATGATTATATACTCTTGTACATAATTTGAAAACAATTGTCACAGTGCCTCAAATAAAATATAAGGGAAACTAAAAAGAAATTACAAACACGAATTACAAATATGTATTTAAATATATAAATGTTTGGTTGCAAGTACCTTAGAAGATATAATGAAGTAATCAGATCCTTACACTCATTTAAAATAAGAAACTTTTGGGGTGTTGGGTGGCTCAGTCAGTTAAACGTTCAACTCTTGATTTCAGCTCACATCATGATCTCACAGTGGGTACAAGCCCCATGTTCAAGCTTGGGATTCTCTCTCCCTCTCGCTGTCCTCTGCTTTCTCTCTCTCTCTCTCTCTCTCTCTCTCTCTCTCTCTCTCTGTCAAAATAAGTAAACTAAGAAGAAGAAGAAGGGGGAGGGGGAGGGGGAGGAGGAGAAATAAGTTTAGATTTATGAGAAGTAAGAAAAAGCCATTCCATAGAAAAGGTGTAGATAGCTAAGAGAGCTGTATTCTTAATGGGGGGGGGGGGGGAACACTAGAGTTAGAACAAGTGATAAGTTAAAACCAGACTTAATTATGTATGGAAGATAAAAATGATTTTAGTTGAAATAGGTATATCACATCAATACAAATTTCCAGCTGTCAAAGAGGCAATAAAATAAACACTATTCTTCCAAACAAGATCTAACTTAGAAGTGTAGTGTCTAGGCACCTGGGTGGTTCAGTCAGTTAAGTGTCCAACTCTTGATTTCTGCTCAGGTCATAATCTATGATTCGTGACAGCGTGGAGCCTGCTTGGGACTCTCTGTCTCCTCTGCCACTCTCTTGCCTTCTCTCTCTCTCTCTTTCTAAATAAACCTAAAAAGTGTAGAGTCAAAATAATTTCTTAGGACATTTGATAGGATGGACTAATCCTATATTGAGAATATTCCTATGTATGCCTCATTCCAAAACGCAAATTTTACCCCTGGTGCCTAAAAATACCTTGAATATTTTATATTTCATAGATAACTTGAAATAATGAATGGATTAGAAAAAATATAGTACTCTAGGATAGGTATGACATACCTCCAGGGATAATATCAGAATACTGCTTAAAAAACTGCAGGTGATAGAAACATAAATATATTTTCAATAGAGACATTTATTCAACATAGATTTGCAATCATTGTACAACAAAAATACTGTTATTTAATAGTATAAAATATTTCTAAATTATTTTTATTAACAAAATTCTAGGAGATACTGAACTTAGTGTATTTTTTTGATTTAATAATTTTGATTTAATTTGATTTAATTGATTTAATAATTTTCCCTAAGTCTGATGAAGGTTCGTTCAGGTCTCCTCTGTTACGCATTTGTTGTAGATTATATTGATTTTGCAGTGACTGTCCTCCATTATTGGATCTTCTTTTTTTCCCTCTGAAGTATATTAAGCATCCCTGGATCTGAGTCTAACAGCTCAAATTATTACACTTCCAACTCCCAATCTCTGTTCAAGCATTTTGCTTCTAAGAAATTCCAGAGTGCCTCTTAAAGGGCCCACTCTGAAAGGACATGTGTGCCACAGTTTCATGATTCATAATCCATGGTGTGAGTTTTCTCTATATCCCAGATGTTTAGCTTGGAAAAAGCTTAAAAAACAGTGTTGTGGAATGTCAAAACAGAGGCGTGGTAGCCATGAATATTAAAGGATCAAATAGAAGTAGATCCCTTGAATTAAGGAAGAACAGCCAAAGTGTTAGTAAGCATAAAATGGTATAGTGTTTTACTATTTCAGGGATTCTTTTGCACTTTAATATGAAACTGAAAAGTATTAATAGAAGAAAATAAATTAATTAATTTGTCATTGTGGTAGACTGGAAGAGATAGAAAAAATCATTTTGAGACCTAGAGCTTCTTTTGCCTATGTGGATGATTTCCAAATTATGATTGTAATTATTTTAATAATTTGAAATAGGCTTGGTCAAGATCTCCTGAGTACACATATAGGAACACAGATCTTGAATTCTTTTAATTTAAAAATTTATCAATAGACTACTATAAATATGCAATGATTGGAATTAAACAGATACAATATTGAAATAAATTGGAGCTTATACACCACAAACTCTCATTTAAAGGTACTGTCACTATAAAATCATGTTATATATCATATGCAGTATTTTAAATTCATCTGTCTAGGATATTTTAACTTGATAAATAACTGATATTCATCATAATTATATTTAATGTTTACCCCAAAATAGTTTATTTTCAATCATCTAGACTATCATAGAGATCAAGTAAATTTATTTAAGCTACAGAAACGTGTGTGTGTGTGTGTGTGTGTGTCTGTTAGGTTAAGGTAAATCTTCAAAGATAAAGAACAGAACAAACAGGGCTAATTCATCTAAGATCAAAGCTAGAATCTTTATAACTGTTTTAGGGACTCTAAGTTTACATAGGCTAAATTCTTACCAGGGAAAGTGAAAGAAATGATCATTTCCTAAAGCCAACATTTCCCTCTTTAAAATTTTTTTTAATGTTTATTTATTTTTGAAGGAGAGAGAGACAGAGTGTGAGTGGGGGAGGGGCAGAGAGAGAGGGAGACACAGAATCGGAAGCAGGCTCCAGGCTCTGAGCTGTCAGCACAGAGCTCGATGTGGGGCTCGAACCCACGAACTGTGAGATCATGACCCTGAGCCGAAGTCGGACTCTCAACCAACTGAGCCACCCAGGCGCCCCAACATTTCCCTCTTTAAAAAGTAGCATGCCTATCTCCACTCCTATCATCACATGGAAAGGAAGGAAGATATTTCCAGAAAAAAGTTGACGTGAAAAGTTGAAAATATGGCCAACAACTAATAGGCACACAGTGAGGTCTAGTAGTTTAAAAACGGAAAGAAATATAATTGTCTGCTAAATACACATTTTAAAAATAGTAGAAGAATGGACCAATATCAGATTAGGGCTACCTGGGGAAAAAAAGGCTCATCACATTTTCAGAGAATGAGTTAAGAACGATAACTTATAGATTAATTGGAAGAATTTGCCATTAAAACCATCTCAACATAGCAGTACAAACATGGCTTAATGTAATACATCTAAATATACATCCTGAAGTCAAGATTAAAAGTGAAGACAAAGGAGTATAGGATTATGAGTCAACACTAAAAGACTGAAGGAAAAATCTGAGCTGGCATCTGTTCCTTGCAAAAAAAAAGGGGGGGGGGGACTATAATTAATTTTCAATGTTTGCTATAGGGTCTGGTAGGAAGCAATGATGGTAGCATGCTATGCTTCTGTTACTACTGATTTTTAAAGCACAGGATATCTAAAACTCAGCTCAACAGTGAACAATGAAAAAAAATGTAAAAACCCAAACATACAAGCACAAGGAAGAACAATTAAAACAGAAATTATTTTTTTATTTTTTATTTTTTTCTATTTAACAGAAATAATTTTAACCACAAGGACTGTGAAACTTAACAGTCTGATAAGACCCACAAAATAAAATCTTGGTTTTTATTAATGAAAATATAACTCGAGTATATTCACTTGTTTCATTTGCACATCAGCCATCTCATTGTGTGCTTCATATTTGAAGAAAAGAGAAACAGACTGTCATAAATATCCTTTGTGAAATCTATTTTTCCCTGGGAAAGGTTATTCACTGGTATGTTTATACTGGAAAGGTGAAGACTTGGAGGCCCCAAATGGCTACCTTCAGCATTATGGAGCAGAGGGTGAGATGATTTCGTGCAGTTAGAGGGTTAGAACTAGGGATAATGGATGAAAGTTAAGAATTGAGTTGGAATTTCTTAATTCCTTATACAATTATTGAGAAACTTCTATATGTGAGGACAGAATATTTGATGAATACAACAGGTCAGTTATTCAAAAATAACATTAAATTCTTTGGGAGAAGTGAGGTTCCTGCCCCATTTAATGATCATCAAATGACCTCTTTCAGGGAATTTCTCTACCAAATGGAAGTTAACTTTTAAGATCACTTTCCAGCCTACAATTTACTTATTTTAAAGCTCTATTTTAACTAAATAGTAATGCTCATTATTTGAGTATAAAGACAATATATATTATGTAAATGAATGTATAGATATAGATATATATTCATGATAAATGTGTTTAAGATACTAATATTTTAGATGTTCCAAAATAAAATATGTATATCTATATGTATGTATATATATAGATAGATATAGATATATGTATGAAAGGGCTTTTAATTTCATCTATAATCATTTTACAAAATCTCCCTGGTGTTGCAGATCTGACATCCCTAAATTCTTATGTTTATGTGAAATATTTGACCTTACTTTAAATGGATTCTATATATCATATCCATAGCAGACATATTCTCTTGGCTTTATTTCCAAAAACACAGTGAAGAATGAGATAGATCTAACATTACGAAAAACTACTTGAAAAATAACTACTTTATAGTTTGTGAAAAAAAAAACAAAAACAAAAAAAACTATGCTTCTAGGGTTTACTGTCCAAGAACAGATGTGGAGACCAAAACTTAAGACAGCTCCACATAATAAATATCTGGGTAGTCCAGGCAAAAGTGATTGTGGATATATTTGGGAGTGTTTGATCTAAAACACCATCTCAATCTGCTTCCTAACTTAGACTGCCAAAATGGAGTTTGAGGATTATCCCCATGATGCCAGGCTACTTTTCAGATAGCAGTTATAAACTTCAATGAAATATGTATGCCAAACTGGTGGTTTGGCTCAGTTTAACCCACATTGAAATAAAATGATTAGTTCAATTCTGTGATAAAAAAGCAATTTTTGTTAATAGAAACATCACTGAAGTAAGATTCAATCAGCATTAAAATTGTATATTTAAATTCATTTATACTATTTTAACTAATCTTGAAAGTCAATTAGACATCTTAAACCAAAACAATCAGGAAGATTAATCTTTGCAGTCTAATTATAAATTGAACATATAATGTGCAAATTCCAAACTTAGATTGAAATTAATTTTTGTACAATTTAATCAGTAATGAGTTTATCTGTATCTTTATTAATCACACTATGTTAGACAATAGAAATAAATATAGCAATAAGTCATATTCCTGTCTTTGAGGAATTCATGGTTTTACAGAGTTCTTAATCTGGTAAAAGTTATTTTACATAAAAGTGATCCACTGAACATAATTTTTATGATCTTTCATTTTTTAATTTTGATCTCACTATCAACACCACTACCTGCAAAAGGATCCAGAATTATTAAGTCATGGTTTATCTCTCCCTTGAGTGTTAGTTTCTCGGCTTTACTACATCCATGAGCTCTCCACAAGCGTTACATATAACACTTGTTATTTTCTATAGTTCAGAGGTTGGGAAGTGAAATGGAACAAGTCGTATGTACATATTTTTCTACTGAGTTCACATAAAGACAGAGTAGGCGATATGCAGATTTACAGGTTGTGTGGAGCATGATTGCCAAGGAACAGCATCCTCTCTCAACCCATGGGAATTACGCACTAAGGTAGAAACACGGGTTCCAGATAAACTGTAATCCATCTCTACTGCAAGAGCCAATACAGAAAATGTTGGTATGTATTAGGTTCACAACATTAATCTTTTAACAGTTTTTTTTTTAAAAGGCAAATTGCAAAGCTGAAAGAGGACTGAAAGAGCATTAGCTAACAGTTTAAACCAACCAAGACAGTGTCTTTTCAGATAATTATCTAATGTTCTATAATACTTCCAAGTTCACTTGGTGACTTTCTAAAGACTTAACATTTTTATTTAACTTAATCCTTAAGCAGCATTAATTTTATACTTTAAATGCACTCCTTGCCTATCATTTACTAACCTCTATGTTTCTAAAAATTATATCTATATACAGACCCTGAGACATTCATTTCTTTGCTGCCTTCCATTTTATCCTCTTTATATTGAGCGTGCACAATTCCTTAATAACTACTTGGCTGATAGTCATAAAATAACACTGACTATAATACACAGTTTCCAATATGTTAGGAAAGTAATTTCATCTTGCTTTATTTCACTTTCCTCATTTGTAAAAGGAAGATGGTAATAACTGACTTTCATAATCATAGAGGATATTGAGTAAGATAAAAGAGAGATGAAACACTTCGTGTAGATAAAAAAAAAAAATCTCTCATAAAAATTATTTCAAAGTGTTTTTTTAAATCTGTTTCCAAATTTGAAACCCTTTGGAGCTTGGGATCACAAAATGACTCCTCCTTGAAGCCTTCAGTCATTTTTCCAGATCTCACTGAACAGTCTCACCTGTGACCTCTGCCACCATCCAATACTCATTAGTACCTACTTTCAAGGAGACAAATGATTTGATTTTTCAAAAGACAATATATGAAACTGCAAAGTCTTTAAAAATACATGGCTTTAAAGGCTAGTAACTATAATTATGTTAAATTATATTAGAATTAGAAAAATGAATCTAAAGATCCCCTAATTAGAGAACTGAAAATTACACCAGAGGACCAGTCATCATTGCCTATAAGCAAGCTTTTCATAAAGCAAGAAACTGGTTATCTCGGCACTGTGTTAAAGGTTTTCAAAGTTAATGGTATGGCAGTATACCATGATTGCCTGTACTAGTGTCAACTTACTCTTAAAGCAGACAATTTTTCCTAACATACATCATATGTGGTAGATTGTTTAATTTGCTTAGTGCTCTTCATTTCCTTCTTTGTTGCCATACTGCTCTATAGATAAACCGTAGTTGGTTGAATAATGGTTCTCAAAGATATCAACTCCTATTCTCGGAGACCTTTAGAGTTAACTTATTTGGGGGAAAACATGGTCTTTGAAGATGTGATTGAATTAAGGATCTAGAGATGGGGAGATTATCCTGGATTATCTGTACTGGCTCTATGTGTCACACTTATAAGAGGGAGGCTTGCATTCAGAAGAGGAGTCAGTGTAAAGACTGAGGCAAAGATTTAGAGTGATATGGCCACAAGTGAAGAAATGCTGGAAGTCATTAAATACTGGAAGAACAAGGAATAGATTATCCCCCAGGGCTTCTGAGTGCCCTCAGGAGTACCACCTGATGAGCATTTTTATTTTAGTCCAGTGACACTGACTTCAGGTTTCTGGCATCCAGAATTTGAAAGAATAGATTTTTGATTCAAGCAACTAATTTGTGGTAATTTGTTACAGCAGCCAAAAAAAAAAAAAAAAAAAAAAAAAAAACCTAATACATAATCTATATTTCTCTGCTTCACTGATTTTATACTTTGCCATGTAACTTGGCCAAAGGAATATGAGCAGGCGTTATAGATGTCATGTTCAAGCAGAAGATTTAAATGCATGCTCCTGTCCTCTTGCTCATGTCATCCTTCCTTATAACATATCCCAGATAGAAACTGCTCCTTCAGCCTAGGTTCCAGAAGAAACATATAGACTCAAGTCAAGCAAAGCATGGTCAAACACAGCCAAGCCTGACCAAGTCATGCCAAACTTAAACTGAGCCCGGCAGAACTGCTTCTGACCTGTGGTGCTCACAAAATGTGAGCAAGGAATAAATGTCACAAACCATTGACATTTTAGGGTTATTTTTGAATAATAACATACATAATGAGCCAAAAGTAAATGGTAATGCACATAATAAACCTCTGAATATTTTACCCACTCTCACCTTTTTCTTTTGATTTTTTTCATGATTATTGTTTCTTTTCTTTAAACTACAGAAATGTGTTTCTTCTAATTAAATACTGCTTTTCTGTTTAAGGTCTCTAGGGAGATGAATACTCAGCATTCTCAGGATAACAAGTCCTTACATGAATGAAGTGGGTTAATAATGGTTCCCTGGTCTTCCCTTTATAACAACTGACGGCAACGTTTTAAATATTTCCTAATTCCAGCAACGTTCTATTATTTTGATATTACCAAAAGTTAATATCCTTTCAGAGATATGAAAACTGTTTTGTCACACTCATGACCATAATCAAGACAGTTTAGTTTATGTTCAAGGATATCTTAAAGACATTTGATAAGGCATTTCTTCACCATAGTATTATTTACTTTCTCCCTTCATTTTTTTTTGTGCAGTCTCCATTTTCCTCTTTCAGATCCCCACAAGCAACATTCTGCTTCTTTCTAATATGTATTTGCTTCTCTATTCTAAGTATGATGTACTCAATTATATTTTTATTTTTAAATTTACATGGTAAAACCATTTATCTTTTGTTGGTGAATATGCCTTGTGAAATATATGCAAGCAATTCTTACTTTTGTTTAAATAATTTTCCATTGCTTATATGTGTATGTTGATGTCTTTAACAGAGAAATTATTGGTAAATGAGGGCAATTATTTTAAAAATTATCTCAAAGGTTTATTGATTGCTTATAGATTGCTATTTGAGGAAGACCAGTTTTAGAGAACTAGACAAGGAATCAGAGCTCCACACAGGATTGTGTAGGAGTCTCCTATACAAGACCACCTAGCCCAAAAGGAAGGTGATAGCTGAAATTCAGCCAGCCAGCCACTTATCAAGCCCTAAAACTTTACCATGAGGTCACAGCGACATGGTGGGAGGAGGGGTATAATTTTCTGTTTTGCACTAAGTTTCCATACAGTCACCAAGATGTGCCTTTGTGTTCTGCATCTATCTGGAAGAGGTGCCAGAGAGAACTGTTAAGCAAGTCTCTGTAGCCATGTCAGACAAACTTGCCTCTGGCTCCATAATTTGAAATGTACAAAATCCACACTGTTGAACTGGTTGGTTGACTCAGAGTGACTGATATCTGACTTGTTCTTTACATTTCCTGCCAGGTGTAAGTATTCTATGCTCACAGGTACTCATTATAGAGTGACTTCATTTAGAAGCCTTTTGTTGAGTCTTGCTTCAGACTGAGGCAGAAATGGTAATTCTAGGATAATCCCTTGAGTTTCCTAAATGTATATGTGAATGAGGGTATAGATGGAACAGATTCATGGAACACATGAAATCATATAACAGGTAATAGCAGTGAGTATTTCTTATAGATAAAGAAAACTTGTGACCTTACTCTCTAAGGCCAATATCAGCTCATGATTGCAACCTTCTTATTCTCTCTTTGTTAGTATATAACAAACTGATGGTTTTGCTTGGGTAAAACAATGAAGAAAATGTCTGGATTTCAGTCTCTGCTGTTCACTATCACCACCATTTTTCTTCATGGTCTTCTAATCAATCATTGTTATGCTGCTTAGAGATTCCCTTATAGTGTCCCTCTTCACTGACCGCAAGGTTGGCCTAAAGAATCCCTAGCTAAATGTCCATAGCTAAAGCTCTCAGAGACTACCCTGCACAGGGCACTCCTGAGCACTTTCAGGGGCCCACACTCTTTCTTCATGAATAGCTGAATTAAAGCACAGCCATCTCAGTAACCACCAAGGATCAGGTTAGTCTCTTCCCTTTCTGAGGTCTGATGGCCTCCAACCCCTGTAGGCTTTATCCAACATTACAGCCTCAAAAGCTTAGACCTTCCAAACTAAAAACCTGGGAAGGATATCTTCAGGGGGCTAATTGTCTGTTTATCCACAAACACAAATAATTTCCACCTGAGACAGGAAAGCCCAGAACACGGGTACATGGAGTTGGGTGGAACAATCATATTTTCATTTTCTTTGCTAATAAGAAAAAAGTCAATTTTACTCTCTACATTAATAGTAATAATAACAACATTATACTCTATTAAATGGAGTATAAACAAAACTGCTAAAGAGTAGAATAAAATACCATTTGAAATAGGTTTTTCTTGCAATGCATGTGTGGGTGTGTGTTTTGGGGTTTGGAAAACACTATGTCTGTAATTGGGATTTTGAATCTTTTGAGAGTCTGCCAGACCAGTAAGTCCAGTTCTATGATACAACTCAGCATAAGCTCCATATTAAATTTAAAAGCAAGAATGTGAGGGACACCTGGGTGCCTCAGTTGGTTAGGTGTCTAAGTCTTTGTTTCAGCTCAGGTCATGATCTCATGGTTTGTGAGTTCAAGCCCCACATCACACTCTACGCTGACAGCACAGAGCCTGCTTGGGATTGTCTCTCTCCTCCCCCTCCTCCTCTCTATGCCCCTCCCCTGCTCAAACACACACTCTCTTTCAAAATAAATAAATAAACTTAAAAAAATAAAAGCAAGAATGTGAGACTATACAAGGCCTATTAATCAAAATGGTAAAGTTCTTTTAAATTCTTCTGCAATACTAAGCCGTGGCAATTTCTTTAGCAATTTCCAGTTTTGCACTGTGGAAGTTTAAAGTATGTTAATAAGTTATCTAAAAATAGAGTGGCTGGGGGCGCCTGGGTGGCGCAGTCGGTTAAACGTCCGACTTCAGCCAGGTCACGATCTCGTGGTCCGTGAGTTCGAGCCCCGTGTCGGGCTCTGGGCTGCTGGCTCAGAGCCTGGAGCCTGTTTCCGATTCTGTGTCTCCCTCTCTCTCTGCCCCTCCCCCGTTCATGCTCTGTCTCTCTCTGTCCCAAAAATAAATAAACGTTAAAAAAAAAAAATTAAAAAAAAAAAATAGAGTGGCTGAAGTGAAGAAATTTTACATACTGTACCTGTGTTGAATTTCACTTGAATATGTGTTAGATTTATCACTGGTTTTTGCTTAATTCAATAATGCGTTCACTGAGTAAAACCAGTGCCAGAACCTTGAGTCAGTGAGGTAGCCAGACTGGAAGTGGCCAGCTGCTGGATATTGATAGATCGATCTCTTGGGAGATGATGGTGGCTACAAGTGGTCAGGACAGGTTTCAACAGCAGCAAGTGCAAGGAACTCCAACAAGAAAAGCATGTTCTGTCAGAGAGACCCATACCTTAGTGATAGACAGGATCTTGGAGGATGGGACAAAGGTAACAGATGGAAATCTCAGATGGTACAATGCTTTTAGCAAGCAATTTCAGAAACCTAGGCAAAATGCTCCTATGACTAACATAAAATAAAAAGAGTAATAATTTCTCTTCAATGTGCAAGGCATTCTGAAATTATTAAAAGCCATTGAAGTTGGTATGATTATTACCATATTATAGATGAGGAAATAGAGGCTCAGACAAGTAAGCAACTTGCTTAATGCACACAAATGTCAATGAATGGACTTCTACTTTAATCTGTTTGGAAGACAGTGGGTGTAAGACTCAAAAGGACTAGGATAGCAGGCACGAAGTCAACTGAAGGATTCAAGTATAAAGATAGAAGGTAGGGATGTGAAAAATGAAATACAAAGAGGAGGGGGGAAATGTCATAAATTCTAAAGCCCTCTCTGCTAAGCATCTTTTAGGTTAATTTTCCAGCCAAGTAGCTTCATCGGTCCTTTTCTCCCTGACATCAGGTTTCAGACACTGTTACATAAAGTTGACATCTTTCCTCATTCATGCACTCATTCAGCGCAAATAGGCATAAGTCTGACTCATCTTCTGCTTTTAAGGAGGTAATTTTCTGGCAGGGTACCCAGGCTAAGTAGAGAGAAATTCTCCTCAGCTCTCCTGTCTTCCATTCCTCCAAAGTCTGTGTTACTTTTAATCATGCATACAACTCCCTTCCATTTTACAGTCTTACTGTAAGATAAACAGATGGAAGAACAATCATGACCAAGTTACATATCCTGTGGAGTTCTTAAAGTCTGTGTATTTCCTGAATGTGTTTTAATAAGGTATGTGTGAGCATCCTACACTTGTTTTTACTCTTGAGTGGGATGTTTCAAACATCTCCTGTCTTTCTGAGCTAACTTTTAGTAAGGACTATGGCAGCCTCTCCTCATTTCCTGGACATTGACATCACTGAGGACCTCCAGCCCAGAACTAGTGGGAATTAATCTCCATAAGCCTTTGCACCCCATGAAGTCCCCATAAAATGACTCTAGGCACATTTCCTTACTCCGGTGGAAGGGACCAGCAGAAAGCCTGCCTTCATGCTGAGGCCTGAATCTGCCCTCATTTGTTTTTCCAGTTTGAAATGGCCTGAGGTGGGACTGAATCTGCAGGTGGAATTCAAGTCCCTCTAGATGTGGGGGCCGGAGGACTGGAGGAGCAGGAACCTATGCTGGCCATTATGTTTATGATCCTGCATGTAGTTTTCTAGTGTAAACCCTAAAATTGCTAAGGATTTCCTTCCAAATTAATGTATAGAGAAATTTTTTCAATGATGATTTTCTTGTAACAATTTATACATTTAAATAAAATAGGGGTGCCTGGGTGGCTCAATCAGTTAAGTGTCCTACTTGACTTCGGCTCAGAGTACTATCTCACAATTCGTGGGTTCGAGCCCTGCGTCAAGCTCTATGCTGACAGCTCAGAGCCTGGAGCCTGCTTCAGATTCTGTGTTCCCCTCTCTTTCTGCTTCTCTCTCTCTCTCTTTCTCTCTCTCTCAAAAATAAAAACGTAAATTTTTTTAATTAAAAAGTAAATTGTTAATAAAATATTTTACAGAAAAGACATTTTAGGAAACTTTTAAGGTTCCTGTCTTACTTGAGCCTTAATAACAGTAGGAGTGCAATGACAGTGTAATTTTATCCTCTTTTTCTCAAGTTTTTCAAAGAGTTTCCTTTGTTTCTGTCCATTTGACTAATCTCTTCAGGTGTTGTCTGTCGTTTGAACACCTACTTTTATTTGTCATATTCTCATAGACCAGAAGATTGTTTTTCTTCATGTTTGAAAAAGTACTTAGTCATTTTGAAACTTCTCAGAATAAGCATTTTTAAATGCAGATTGATGAGATTGATTAATGTTTTGAATAGTTTAAGAAAAAAATTCCTGAAAATCTTGCATTCTAATGGCATTGTGGACCTCAAACTCCCAAAACATTCTTTTGTAGTCTGGCTTGCGCTTTGCCTCTGGATAAGTAGCAAAAAAGACTGACATTTGGGTATGCTTATTTGTGCTACCTCATTTGTTGCATTTTTAGATTAGAATTAATGAGAATTTTCAGAACGTGCTGGCATCATATAGTAGACCAGTGGCAAAAAGTGAAAAGACTTATTTTCTTTAAATATTCAATTTATTTAGGGGCGCCTGGGTGGCTCAGTCAGTTAAGTGTCTGACTAGGCTCAGGTCATGCACTCACAGCTCATGAGTTTGAGCCTCGCCTCGGGCTCTGTGCTGACAGCTCAGAGCCTGCAGCCTGCTTCAGATTCTTTGTGTGTCTCTCTCTCTGCCCCTCCTCTGCTCACACTCTGTTGCTCTCTCCTTCAAAAATAAATAAACATTAAAAAATACTCAATTTATTTAACTTATTTCATTCACACATATTTTATATCATTTAAGCCTCACAGCCACTGAGCTTCAGCTAGGTTAAATGATTTATACAAGGATTTATAGTTAGCAAATATTGCAACTGGAGTTCAAAAGCAGATCTTCTCAGTCTGGGCCCTTTATTTATTTCAGCTTAAGCATTTTAAAAGCCACATACTTATAATAGCATGGATACAAAATGACCTAACATGGGGCTCAAGTAAAGCAGAAAGGAGTGAGAAGGAGGTAGGAGAGAACAGGCATCCCATGGGATGGACACCTTAATCAGTGTTTCCTGGTGATGCTTCGAAGGTATCAAAGAGTACTTTCTGCTTCTCAGACTGGGGTAAGTCCTCTTCCTTAACTATGACACAATGTGCCAAGAAATGCCATAGGATACAAGTTAGTAAAGGACATAAACAGGCAATTTATCAAAAAAAAAAAAAAAAATACAATGGCTTTTAAATGTATCAAAAGCTTTTCAAATGTACCCTTACAGATTATAGCAATAATGAAGTGTCATTGTTCACCTGCCAGATTTAGAAAGCTAAAAAGTTTTTTAATGTAGTATTGGCAATATTATAAGGAAACTGTGAGTGTAACTTTATACAACATCTTTGAAAAAATTGCCAGTGTTTATGAGAACATTAAGAGCACTTCCTATTTGAATTGTACTTCTGGGAATTCATCCCATAAAATATGAACACATGCAAAATGACATAAATAATGAAAATATTTACAATAAAAAAGAATAAATATGTTTCTGTCAATACAGGAGTAGATGAATAATTTATGGTATATCTGTAATGGAATAATACTATATGTAAGTAAATATGTACATTTACAAATATGTGGTAGATACATGTATACTGCTAATGATACATCTTGGAGATACATCATAAGTGAAAAATCAAAGCAATGTGAAATGTGTTTTAGCACATAGATGCATAGAATACTATGGAAGCTTACATAAAAATCTTTGAAATATTGTTGTCAACAAACAGGGAAGGAGACCAAAAGCAGTGGTGATAGACATATTTTTGTTACAGACACGTTTGTCTTCTTTCACCTTTTTTACATTTACATGTATTTTAATAAAAAACAATAGCCAATGCAAAAAAAAAAAATCAGAATGACCCAATATTTATTGCTGTGGTAGCTAGGATTCTAAAGTTGCCTCCAAAATACATGACTTCTGGTATACATGACTCCTGCCTCCTGGTATACATGACCTGTAAAGTCCTCAACCCTGAGTACAAGTGGAGCCTATCAACATGATGAATTTCACTCCTGTGATTACAATATTATTAGATTAGATTACGTTAAAGGTGAAGGGGCTTTGCAGATGTAATCATAGCCCCTACTCAGTTAACTTGAAGTTAATCAAAGTGAGATTTCCTGGGTGAGCTTGACATAATCCAGTTTAAAAGAGGGTTTACAGGAAGGTTTACGCATCATAAAGATATTCCTGTTGGCCTTGAAAAAGTAAGCTGCCATGTTGTGAGGGGGCCTCTGTCACAGGAATTTGAGGTGAGCCTTTATTAGCTAAGAGCCGTCTCTGGGTGACAGCTTGGTTGCACCCTTGTGAGGCTTTGAGCAGGGTACCCAGTTAGCTATGCTTGACTCTTGGCCCATGAAAATGGAGATAAAATACATTTGTGTTGTTTTCAGTTGCTAAGTCTCTGGTAATTTTTTATGCATCTATAAAAAAATGAATACATCTGAATTCTCACTATTCACCAAACAAATAGGCTTACGCACAACATGGCAAAGAAAATTTTCTCTTTGTCAAGTAAGGAGAATTGAATCCCATAAACTAAATCCTCACAGTGTAGCCACAATATGTGGGGATATAGCAACCATCACCTCATCTGCCAAAATAGAAAGTGGGTAGTGAGAGAGCAACTTTGCCCTGCATACTTCAGTATGGACTGGTGAATTTAACCTCCCAGAGAGCACTTGTATTTATACTGTCTGCTTAACCAGGACTGCACAGAGCACCTCCCATAAAGGACATGTCTTGATGGACAGGCAGCAGAAGGGACAGGTGTAAGTCTTCCTCTAACAATAGTCATGGACTGAGAAAATAAATAAGGATCAGGGTAAGTGATAGCAGCTGTGAAAAAGTAAAAGCATGTATGAATGAAGCCACAGAATCATGGTTTTAGACTTACGTCTTCATTCCTTAACACACTTTAAAAATCATAGTTGCCTCAGCTTGAAACAAACTCAATCAGTGTAACTGAAAAGGTCTAGGATGAGGCACAGCAGCTAGAATTTTTAACAGGAGTGTCAGAAGATTTTGATGCAGGGGTAGAGGGACACAATTTGAGCAGCACTCTAGCTGAGCTGTGAGTCTCATCCACTGGTGGAGTCCTATTAATGCAACATTGTGCCCAGACAGAGTGAGATAGAAAGAGAACTGATGTGAGAAAAGGTTGTACACCTAAGATGCTTGGGGAAAGGAGGCTCCAGGGAGATTAATACTTTGGGTAAATGAATTATCCTTTCTATAACTAAGGGAATATTACTGGAACAATGTACATAAAAACACTGCTCTTCCTACTTTGAAGGTATCATGAAAACAATATAATTATGTGTATGAAGAGCTTTGGAGGGCAAAGTTTGTTTTTTTTTTTTTTTAGTGTAAGATGTTAGAGTCAATTTCAAAATTATGTAGTATTATCAATACTATCTTGAAATGTGATTTTTCCTCCCTATGGCTTTGGTGTTTGATGGTTAAATACCACTTTAAAGCTCATCGAACCATCATTTATCTTCATTTACAAGAATATTCCCTTATTATTTATATGAGGCCTGTCCTGGAAACATATGAGCCTAAATAAACTAGTTAGTTTAAACAGTTACCCATCTTCTCATGCTTTGTTCATATACAGATAGTAAGAACATGTTATGTGCCAAGTACACAGAGATGTCTTGGATTTGTCAGCAAAGTATTTCAGTGCTACCTGATAAGTACATGTAGAAACTATATGTATAAACTTTAATGACACAAAAAGTTGAATTCTAAGGGGGTAGGAATTAAGGAAAGTCTTCACAGATGAAGTGAATATTAGGAAAAGTGAACTATGTATCAGTAAAGACATGCCTCTTAAGAACCATGAGAATTTGTATCAATTCCATTCCGTTTAATGGTAAAGAACAGAAGGCACATCTAGAATTCACTCAAATAATATGAAAATTGATATCTCTTATAGCAAGATTGGAGATAGATAACGTCCAGCATTAACGCAATAGTTTGTGGACATCAAGTTTCTTTTCTCTGAGAACAGAAAGAGAAAGTTAGCTTTTGTCCTTGAGTTCTTCTCCTCAGAGTATTTACAGTATCGCAGCCTCCCAGTATATGAACCAATAGTAGGAACAAGGGGAAATTCTGCTCTTTTCTCCTTGCTTTAAGAGAGGAATTTAGGGCCCCTGGGTAGCTCAGTAGGTTAAGCATCCGATTCTTGGTTTCAGCTTAGGTCATAATCTCATAGTTGGTGAGTTCAAGCCACACGTCGGGCTCTGTACTGACAGTGCAGAGTCTGCTTGGGATTCTGTCTCTCCCTGCCTCTCTGCCCCTCCCCTGCTCGTTCTCTTTCTTTCAGAATAAATAAATAAAGTTAAAAAATTGTTTTTAAAAAGTGAGAGGAACTTTACTAGAGCCTTGGCTCACATGCTTATACTAAAAGTGATCTCTGGCTAGAGGAAAGGTTAGGAGAGCGAGAAACACCATGGTGGGCTTAGAGTAATCACGATTCATCCATGGGAGCTGTAGAGGGGCCCAGTGCTCCCACTCAACCCCAAGTATGTGCCTGCTATATAGAGGAAGCAAAAAATTTAGTTGTTGTTTTTGTTTGTTTGTTTGTTTTGTAAGGCAAAGTGAATGGGGATCACCGTTATAGTCAAACAAATTTTAGATATTGTTTGAGTGAATGGAACCATTAGCAAATACATACATTTGGAAGACTGCAACAATTCAATATAACTGGGTCATAGAGACCAAGTCGAGCTTGACAGAACATGGATCACGGAGAGTCTCACATTTGTCCTATGGAGAACAAGGACGTAGGAAATTACTTAGTGAAACTTGTGTTCTAGAAAGATCATTATGAAAAGATGACCGATTTTGTAGGCAAGCCAGCTAATAGGATTATGAAGTTCAAGTGAAGGATTATGCCTTAAAGTACTGGCAGTATATGTAGACACAAAAATGTCTGGTTCCAGAGATACTTCAGAGATAATATTAGAAGGATTTAGTTACCAGTTACTTGGCGGGAGGGATGAGGGTTAAGTCAAGATCAATATCAAGTAATATTCAGTTCCCTTCATTTTGTACATTAAAAATGCACAATAGGAGCTAAAAACAGAATTCTTTTATGTGGAACTGAGAAAATACCAATTTAATTAAGTGAGATAGTTTCAAAGATGATACTGGATAGATACATTTAAAGTTTGTGGTGTAGTAAGTCACAAATTTCTAAAATTTCTCACATATGGATATAATTTCAAAATATTCTTCTAAAACTATTAATTGATTTTTTGTTACACATCCTAACTTTAATGTCTTGGACCAGAAATATTTTATTCTCACCCCTAAAGAATTTAGTCCACTTTATAAAAAACACAACTTTAAAAGTACCCTAGTTAAAAATTTGGACACTAGTGTTTCAAGGTTACTTTTCATTCATAACAATTTTTTTTTTCAGAAAACACTCAAATAAGATTGAAGCCATTTTCTTTGTGATTGGTTGTTTTTACATTTTAGCAGAAATTATTTGGTGTGGAAGAGGATTTATGTGTTGTTCACTGGGAGACCCATCGGGTCTTTAGAGAGCCAGGTCCCTCTTGTGGGAATAGCCTCACACTTGGAGCTCAGCTGGCACTGGCAGGAATAAGGCTGTAATCTGTGTCTGTTACAGAGCTTTCTCTGTGTGAAGCAAAGTGATCTGTTCAAGTATTGAACTCATGACCTTTTATTCACTGGCAGCAAACTCCAACCAACTAGCGTAACAGCTGAGAGCAGAATGGAAGAATTCCCCCATAAATGTCTGCTTTAGAGCTTGATCTAATGGAAAATACTCTCTGGCCTCCTCAGCTGGAACACACTCCCTGTGAGAGATCAATTAAGTCACAAGAACTGTCTTTTGTAAAAATCTGCCTTTCTAAGTCCCAGAAACAAAAATCCTTTCCACAGTCAAACAAGGCAGCCAAACAAGACCTACAAGTGGAAATCCAGTCATTTATCAGACCAATTATCTAAAGCTGATTTCTTACAACATTGCCATGGCCTTTTTTCTCCTCTTGAACTATTAAAGGGGAGAACTCACTTCTATTCATTATTTGCTGAATTTATCTAAAAAGTTTAGTTACTATGTAAGCATCACAGGGAACTATTTAGATTACTCAAAACATATTTCCATATCAGATTCACTGATTCAGTACTCTGAAATTATTGAAAAGAACTATTTTGCAAGGAAGGCAAACTTCATTAACAACTCTACTGTTTGTACAGAGTTCTCACCACTCCCCACATTCAGCTGCACATTTTTAAATCAGTCTATGGATCAGAACCTAATTGTTTCTTGAGACTTCATCTATCTAAAAGAAGCTAATTAAGAAAGCAAAACCTTAGATAACAGCTAAAAGTTCAGAAATAGACAACAAAATATCTGTATTAAATACTGAAATGTAACTGCTTCCATATTTCGATCTCCAAGTTTGCTGTAAAGTGAATCCTAGAGACCAAGACAATAGTCATTTGTTATCTCGTGTGTTTATAGTTACCATGTGCAACATTGTGTATCTAATAGCTCTTAAATTTGCTGAGAAGGTAACATGACAAAAGAGAATCAATTATGCCTTTATCTTTAAAAATATTTTTAAAGGATTTTTTTTCCCTGAAATAGAGGTCTAAATTTTGTCAACTTATTGGCAGCATCCCATGTTCTACATTCATTATTTTGACTTTTCCAGCCCAGCTTAACCCATCTCCCACCTTTGGATTAATATGTGTCTGGCCAGTATGCTAATAATAATAATACCCATCTATGTTAATCTTAAATTTTACCCGCCAATATGCAGCAGAGCAATATTTAGCAAATATGATGGAAGTCCTCATTTCCATGGCTTTGCCATTTCTTTGTGCTCTAATAAGGGAAATCCTTTTTTCTAGGATTATAAAAAAGAAACACGGAAGTCTCCATTATCGCATAACCAATTTATACAATACAATTTCGTATTTTATAACTATATAAATAGTTGACAAATTACAAAAATGTATAAACATCACCTGGGATCTATAATATTTTAATTTTTCTTTTCCAAGTTACACTATGTCTAGAGTAATTCCATTTTGCTAGCATTAGTCTTTAGCTTTTTACAGTTCGCTAAATTGTTTCTTCTCTAAATTTGATTCTAGTTTCAGAGGAACTGGTTTTGCGTGTAAATCCAGATATGAAGATGCACAGAATCTATGATATGCTTTTAAATATATACAATTTCTATACTCCCAATAAAATACAAAGAAAAATGGCAATTGCAGCCATGGTTTGGTGTCAGATGGAGTTTGAAATTAGGCTCTGTTGTTGACTTCATTGGGAGAGATTATTTAAGTTCTGTGAGCTTTGTTTCTCTTTCTATAAATGGGGAAAATAATTCTTACATCAAAATCTCATAGGTGTGCAAAAGGAATGGAAAGAGTTTTATACAAAATAATGATTATAGGGATGCCTGTGTGGCTCAGTCGGTTAAGCATCCGACTTCGGCTCAGGTCATAAACTCACAGTTCAAGTTCAGTTCGAGCCCCTCATAGGGCTCCACACTGACAGTGGGGAACCTGCTTGCGATTGTCTTTCTCTGTCCCTCCCCCCTTCTCTCTCTCAAAATAAATAAACTTTTTAAAAAAATAATGATTATATAAGGTATATCAGGGTACTTGGCATGTATTAAAAACTGGTAACTGTGTTTGTGTACGCCACTCTCCACATAGGAAATCTTTTAAAGCTCAAACCTATCCAGATGTAATAGTTGGATATTCACAAGGACAATTATGTGTTCTCTAATCTTTAAACAGGACTGTAAATCTAGGGATTAGAAAAGCAATCTTATTCACAACTACTTTTACACAAAAGTTAAGAGGATCCGAAACACCTAGATTTATAGACATCTCTTGTCCTTTGCCTTAATTGCCACGTCCAAATGATACAAACATGGACAGAAATCCTCCACTTCGGGGAACTAGAAATTCACAGAAGGCTTGAAGTTACAGGGAATCACTGTTTTCAGAGAAGATGGTGGTCACCTGGGAGAATAAGCTTTCAGTTCAGTTTTCAAAAGATAAGAACATTGATGTTTGGGGGAAAGTTAAGTCAGGAAAGTAATTCTATTCCCTTAAGGAAGTTCTTAACAATATTTATAGCTAATAGACAATAGAACTGCGGGAAGACATTTTGCTAAAAACATCAAAACCAATTTGGCAACTATACTTGCCTTTCTGATGCTGACCTCACTTCTCTGGAATAAGGGGAGCTTAGTAGCAAAATATATTTTATTTTTGGAAAAGAATTAGTTATTGTCACTTTCAAGAACATGGCTTCATGTCACAAACATAATATTGTGTGAAAGAAGCCAGACAAAAAAAGCATAGAACATACAGTGCCACTCACATGAAGTCAAGAACCAATGAAACTAATCTCTTACTGATTGAAGTCATAAGAGTGGTTATCTTTGTGGAGAGGGATTTATTGAGTGGGAGGACTACAAGGGAGCCTTCTGGGGACTGGAAATGTGGCAGTTACAGAGTGTGTACATAAGTGAAAACTCATCAAACTATAAACTTAAGATCTATGCATTTTAGTATTGTGTATGTTATACACTAAAAACTTTAAAAATATATATCACAGTGTTTGGAGCGTCTTCTAAAATACAATATGGTTTCTACTTTTACATAATGACTAGAGAATGAGTTTACTCAAAATTGCATTTTCTGAGCCTATAAATTTTCTTCATGGAGTCTCAAGAAAAATAATTGATGTTCTTGATAAAATTAACACATAGCACTGTAAAAATAGTATATAGTTTACTAATGAAATATTTTCTTATAAAGGTAGATTTTGTACCCCTTTTCATTATCTGTTCTATGGCTAGGTTTTTTCTGCCTAAAGGATTCATTTATTAACTAGAGTATCTTATTCTGTAACCATGAAAACAAATAGAAAAGCAATCAATATTTGTATTGCATTCTAGAGCAGTGCTGCCCAATGAAACTTACTGTGATGATAGAAATACTCTATGTCCTTGCTGTCTAATATAGTAGTCACTATCCACATGTAACTATTAGTACTTAAAATGTGGTTACTGTGAGTAGGGAACTTACTTTTTTTTTTTTTAATCTTTGTTTTTGAGAGAGAGACAGCATGAGCAGGGGAACGACAGAGAGAGAGAGGGAGACACAGAATCTGAAGCAGCCTCCAGGCCCTGAACTGTTAGCACAGAGCCCAGCGTGGGGCTCGAACCCACAAACTGTGAGATCATGACCTGAGCTGAAGTCAAAAGCTTAACCAACTGAGTCACACAGGTGCCCGGGAACTTAATTTTACATGTATTTAAATTTAATTAATTTAAGTTAAATAGCCACATATGGCTAGAAGCTATCATGTTGGACAATACAATTCTAGAGCTTAAAAGATAATTTAATATATTTTTCATGTTTTAGAACAACCCTGCACATAATAGTTCCAGTTTACAAATATTAAAGCTAAAGCTGAGAGGGACAAAGGGATTTTAGCAACATCCACTTGGATCTTGTAATTGCACAACTATAATTATAATTCTTTTATAACACACTTCACAGCTTCTCTGGATGTCCCGTAGTCTCTATTGTCTACTTTCCTGTCACTTAGTTACTCTCAGAAAAGTGCTTTAAAAATCAGCAAAATTCTCTTTTCCACTCGAGACTGTCATCAATATTGCTAATTTCTTGACATCAGGAAATATATTTCTGTTATTTAACCTTCATGTATATAGTACATTAGGATATATGGACAATTGTCCTGTGGTGAGTCTAAATATGAATTATTTTCTGAGATTAGCTGTGGTGAATCAAACATGAGTAATCCTATAGGCATAACACTACATCTACTAAAAAGGCCAATATTTAATTAAAAATCACTTGTAAACATTCTGACCCACCTGTAGTACCTGTGGTTTATGTGTGAAGACTCTTCGTAAAGGCCTGTCCATGATATCTTTTCTGATTCTCTAGCAAAAGTGATCTTTCTCAAGTTCCTTTTTATACTTCTTTCAAAATTATCTCATTCTACTTTATATAATTTTCTATTTTAAATATTTTTTTTTCCTCTTTGAAATTGTGTGCTATTTTATGGTAGGAAGAGAATCTTTATTATTTTTTTTAGTGTTTCTTTATTTTTGAGAGAGAAAGAGAATGAGCAGGGGAAGGGCAGAGAGAGATAGAGACACAGAATCTGAATGAAGCAGGCTCCAGGCTCCAAGCTGTCAGCACAGAGCCCGATGCGGGGCTCAAACTCAGGGACCGCAAGATCATGACCTGAGCTGAAGTCGGACGCTTAACTGACTGAGCCATCCAGGAGCCCCATGTAGGAAGAGAATCTTATTTATTTTTTGTATTTCTCTTCAAAGTCCCTAACATAATGCATTGTATACAGAGGAATTCAGGATATATTTGTGGAAATTAATCACTGGGTTTTTGTAATGCATATCTTAGTGAAGTTATACATGATTAAAGAAAAATATTTATGATGTATAACTTCTTAAAAGTAGCAACATGAAAGTGTAGAAAAGCCATTTAAACTTTCCCAGCAAATTTATCTCTAAATAAATTAAAAATTCTCACCTCTTTAAGCCTTGCCTCCGTAATTATCTGTTATCTCCATTCTTAGTACCATGCTGTCTTGTAAAGGTATTATTTTGCATTAAAGATATTCTTTGGCAGTTATATCCTGCAACTTTAATTTATTTTGACTTCTATAGTAATTAAAAGGACAAATTTTCCAGACTTATTTTTCATTAAAATTATACTGTCTTCAATCTTCACATCTTTCTTAATTTTACTAACTGAAAGTCATTGCATTCTGTAAAAAAAATCCTGTGATCAAGTACTTTTGAAATAAGACAAATTCACATTCCATAAGGATGATATTGATTCCATTTTAATTTCACCTACACTGTAAATTAAATGTGGTTGCTATACAAAAGGGATGGAACTGGAGGGTATTATGCTAAGTGAAATAAGTCAGTCAAAGGAAGGCAGATATGATGTTTTCACTCATATGTGGAACTTGAGAAACTTAACAGGAGACCTTGGGGGAAGGGAAGGGGAAAAATAGTTTCAGAGAGGAAGGCAAACCCATAAGAGACTCTTAAATACAGAGAACAAACTGAAGGTTGATGGGGGGGAAAGGGGGAAAAGGGAAAATGGGTGATGGCATTGAGGAGGACACTTGTTGGGATGAGCGCTGGGTGTTGTATGTAAATGATGAATCACGGGAATCTACCGCCAAAACCAAGAGCACACTGTATACGCTGTATATTAGCCAACTTGACAAAAAATTATATTTTTGCATGTGATTGCTATAAAATATATAACACATTTTAATGGTAGTTGAAAACAGGAGATTCCATGGAAGAAAAAAGACAATAATTTGTCATCCCCAAACTTCAAATACTTTAATGGCTCTTAGAATTAATCTTAAATCTCTCCACTGACTCACAAGCCTGATATCATCAGAACCACTCATTTCTAGTGTAATACCTCCTTATTTTCAGTTGAACCTTGTGACTGTCTAATTGTTCCTTATGCTTCCTGGAAGGGTCTGCCCTCAGGGCATCTCATGGCTGACTATCTTCAGAAAGTTAGTTCTTGAAGCACCTGGGTGGCTCAGTTGGTTGAGCCTTTGACTCTTGGTTTCAGCTCAGGTCATGATCCCATGATTTGTGCATTCGAGCCCCATATTGGGCTCTGCTCTGACAGCATGGAGCCTGCTGAGGATTCTCTCTCTCTCCCTCTCTCTGCACCTCTCCTTTTCACTCTCTCTCTCTGTCTCAAAATAAGTAAACATTAAAAAAAAATGTACATTCTTAACCAGCCAGTTTGAAGCAGAATTTATGCTCTCCTTGTTCTCCTTTTCACTCCTTTTCTAATACATCAGATGTGTCTCCAGTTTTACTTAAAGTGTTTTCAGATGAGTAAAAGAAATTTGGAATTATAGTGACTTAAATAAGTGTGATCACTGGCTTAGGTAGCTGGATAGCAAAGAGGCCATTTTTTCCCCTTTCTCTTAAAAGGGAGGTAATTTCTTTTTTTTCACAGTGGGTCAGCACAATCTTCCTCTCATGTTTAATTGGCTATAATTATTTACATTACCATCTTAAACCAACATTTAAGATCAGGTGAACTAAAAAACTGTTTTAATTAGCTTTGAGTTGCTCAACAAATTGCTTGCAAAGAAGCAGAATTACTTTTTGAACAATCGTGCTCATACCTGCTCCTAGGGGAGACATCAGATTTTCAAAGGTCTATGAGCTATATGGGGAAAGAATAAATCGCCAAACATCAGAGCAAATCAATGCTGTGGATGCAAACAATAAGTGCACTACAACCCAATTTTAGTTCTCATAGCACTGCTGCCACCTAAAATTGTTTACGTATAGGTTGTTAAGTTGATTTTCTTTGTTTCCCCAAACACAATGCAAGCCCATGAGAATAGGGATCTGGTATGTTTGGTCCACTGCTGCGTCCTCAGAGACTAAGTTTGACACATGGCATAGTAATAAATTTCTGCTGTCAAAATAAAGGTCACTGTGCCACTCCACTTGTGCTTTTTCCTAGTGAAATTCCACTCATTCTTTTGGTCTTGACCTACACACATCACTTTCTCTACTAAAATGTACTTACCTGACAAATTTAGTATCGTACAACAACACAGAATAATTTTGTATTTAATAATATCTACCACATAACCATAAACTCCAAGATGTTGATATCTCTTTCTAACTTGGTCACTGTTGTATTGACAATGTTGATATCATTTCTACAACACGGAAGTATTGTCCATATATTTGTAACCAAAGGAATAAATGAAGAAAAAAGTCCATACAGGTTCTGTTTTAAAGTGTTTTTTCTTTCAGCTAATGTTGCCCTTAGGGGAGAAAAAGTATTGGAATTATCAGTTTAGTGTTTCCATATGGCAACCCTATAATAACAATTTAAGGTGGCAAAAGCCTACAGTTACTGTAAGTAATACATACAAATTAAGAAATGAGTAGCAGGCAAGCAGATGGATGCCAGCACTGGTGTCTACAGAAAGTCTGCTGACTTGATTGGGCCTTACCAAGCAAAACATTGATCTAAGGATCTGGCCCCATGCCTAAAAAAAAAAAAAAAAAAAAACAAAAAAAAAACAAAAACAGCTTTCAGTGCTCAGGAATAAAGAGTTCTTCAGAGAACTGACACAAGTATGAGAATTTATTAATTTATGATGAGAAATAACTGTGACATGAACCAGATTAATTGAAATCCAAATTATCAGAGCATTATTTCCCTGGGTCATGCAACATGGGAAGTCAAACATCAGAAGTGTGCTTTAGTAGTTGTAAATTTAAAAAACAAACCATAAAACCTGTCTGTCTGTCTGTCTGCCTGCCTGTCTGTGTATGTATGTATGTATCTATCTCATCTATCTGTTATAGTTAAGAAATGTTAAAGTTCTTTCTCACTGTGTAAATAACTTTGCCAATTGTAGGAATATAAAAGTCAGTTGATCAAGACATTTTTAGCCAAAATAATGGGAAAACTGCTTACTATAAAAAGAGCTTTGCTAATTCAACCAGAATATTGAAATACTAAGCCAGTAATTATAAAATTCTGTTTTAATATCCTCATGATTTTTTTATTCTTGTCCTGATGATCCTGAGCTTCTATTTCACTTTATACTATTATATATAAATACCCCTTTTTTAATGTTATAGCAGTTTTTGGTTTTGTTTTGGGGATTTTTTGGTTTTGTTTTGTTTTTTGTTTTTGGTAATAGCCTTAATTACCAATGAAGCTTGCCAGTTCCTACAACAGCTTCCTTGATTAGAGACATTATTGTCGTCACATTCAATTTTTTTATTTAGCTTAGTACTTCAGGGCAAGCTAAGTGTGAATTGTGTGGTTAAAACTTCTAGGTAAACTTTAAAATATATATTTAATTCAAGCCCAAAAGAAGAAATAGTATGATGTTCTATTTCATTTTCTCTATTCCTTTGTCAGGATTCTACTCAAGTTTGGAATTCCATAAAACTTTTGATGTCAACTCATATTACCAACCACTTTTTCTTTTGCTTTATTCAGCTGTACTCCTTGTCGACTAAAGCTTCTGACAACTGTGAAAACACTTTTTTAGATTCTTTGAGTAAACTCGAAAGAGATGGGTTAACTTTGCTTTGTAGTCCTTGGTATTATAAGTCATCCTCACTATATCATTGCTCTTATTATTTCTGATACACACATGTTTTACTTTTTATATTTTCTTTTCTGTGGTCATCTTGATGTATGTAATGTGAGAGATGAACTTTATTTCTGAAAAATTCAGTGTGGCATGATCTAAACAAGACACAATGCCCTCTGGGCATTGACTGCCCAGAGGGATTATTGACATCCTTGCCTTAGCAAGAATCATGGATGTGTTTGTCATTTGAACATGTTTCATGGAAACTTAAGATGTTTATAAGATATTTGTATTTTATGTGGGGTAGAAGTATACTATTATTTTAAATAAGATAATGTCTTCTCAAATCTAACTTAAAAAATTAGTAAACGTTTCCAAGTGAGTTAATTTTTTTGAAAAAAAAAAAAAAGACAAGGAATGGCAAGACTAGAGTGTATGATGGTTGGTACCAAAATGTAATAATTGGAGGAGGGGGGGATTCCTTCCTTTCTTAGGCTTTCTATGAATGAATGAGGATGATCTTTTTTTTTTTTTTTTCAAATGTTTACTATGTATTTTAGAGAGAGAGTACAAGCAGGAGAGGGGCCGAGAGAGAGACAGACAGACAGACAGAAGCAGGTCTCAGGCTCTGAAGCAGGCCCCAGGCTCTGTGCTGGCAGCATCATGACCTGAGCTGAGGTTGGATGCTTAACTGACTGAGCCACCCAGATGCCCCATGAGGTTGATCTTCTAAACTATGGAAGGATTATTCAGAACAATTTCCTATCCATGCTAGTTAAGTGGCAATCACCTGAGTAAAGAAGACTTATAAATTGAAATCAGAACCTAGTACACACACACACACACACACACACACACACACACACCCCAAGACTCAGGTCCTACGTGATTATTTTTATAAACAATATATTACCGCATGAGAGAGAAACAAGTCAGTAGCACCCCTTAAGATTTATTGTTGGAGCATCTGGGTGGCTCAGTCAGTTGAGCTGCTGACATAGGCTCAGGTCATGATCTCACTGTTTGTGAGTTCGAGCCCCACGTCAGGCTCTGTGCTGACAGCTCAGAGCCTGGAGCCTGCTTTGGATTCTGTGCCTCCCTCTCTCTCTGCCCCTTCCCTGCTCACACTCTGTCTCTCTCTGTCTTTCAATAATAAATAAACGTTAAAAAAAATTTTTTAATTAAAAAAAATTTATTGTTAAAAGTACATGTTCTTACCGGTGTATACTGCATCAGCATACCACTGAAGAATGAATGAACAGCTGCTGCTCCTCCTGCTGCCACATGAACCCACCACTGCTGAGACTGTCACCTCTCACCACTGTGTGCCATCTTTCTTAGCCTTCCTGCAACCATTGTTGCCTCTACTAAAAATTGAATGAAGGGTGAAATCATACAAGTCTGTATCCATCAAAGACAGGGAATGCATATCAGGAGGGTGATAAAAGGGAAGAAAATCAGTGAAGAAAGTCAAATGTAACCTAATAACCTAGCCAAACATGGCTGTGGGTACAAACTGAAGTCACAGTGACATTATTATCCAAAATTTACTATTTTGTCTTCCATGGTTAGATGATCTCATTACCTCCTTTCCATGTGTTCTGTGTGTCATGTTCTTCCATCTGTAGTCCTGAGTTGTAAAACACGTGAGGAAGACACTTCACTATTGTCATGATAACAGTACCTTCTAGAAGAGTGATTGCCATGCCTAGACTTTATTCTGCTGGTGTCCTAAAAGCTGCAAATCACTGGAGGAGACTGTGGCCAATCATTATGTCTTTAGTTTCCTACACTGCTAACAAAGCCTAGATACCACAGATTGGCTACTTGAGACAGCTTTGAACATGATACTGAGGAAAGTATGTTGAACCCCCTCCCCCATCTTTTGCCTTAGAATTAGACAGATACCTACCAACTCTATGTTCAGAATAGCCAGTTCAATTTACTTAGCATCTCCTCCATCTCTGGGGAATTTACATATGTGTCTCTGTTAGATCCTTCTCCTTAATGATGAAGAATGAAGCCTTACTATCTTTGAAAATCATACTCTTCTCTCCTTCTAGAGGCTTAATGATGTGAAGGGCCAATAGACTGGTTATCATCTCAACATCTGGACTCGGATACCTATTTTTGCCCCAAGGCCTCCATTACACAGTAAACGCCAGCTATTCACATTCATCACCACCCTTAAAACTATTTGTGTATTTGGCACTCCTCAACTATTTGTTTATTTGTTCTATTTGTGTATTTGTTCTCTCCTCAGACAGTTTCCCATTGCATCTGCTTGTCTATTATTTCTCTCAGTTGCACTGTGAAACACCATACATGTAGCAGCAAGGTCAGCATCTAAGATTTCTTGATAATTATCCATGAACAGCAATAAAAGTTGGGTAAATCCAAGATTTTACTGTTCATATCCAGTCTCATACTTTGTTCCTTGGCTGGTGTGTGTTTTAGTTCAACAAGAAGAGAAGAAGGGGAAAGTCCCACTTGGCTCCACATTCTCCAATTCAGATTTACCCCTGCGAAAGTTAATATGTTGGTTCTTACCATACTCCTGTAGCAATTTCTCAATTGGTTTAAAATCTAACTGGTAGAAAAAGGTGAGAAATAAGTTTCTCCAAATTGTAACACATTACTTTTGTAAAACTGTCTTCTCTTCTCCCTCCATTCTTTCTCCTCTCCTCTATGAGGCCTCCATCCCATTCTTACTCATTTTCTAAGCAGTGTAGTTTGATCTCTCTTTTTGTCCTATCCCAAACCATGCTATTTGAGTCTCATTTTACATTATAAATAGTTTATCCATTTATTTTGCTAAACAAAGAAAAGCTCTTCTGTAGAAAAATATTGACAGCTTTTCATTCTCTGCTTGAGAGTTTTACGTGTACATTCTAGAAGGAAAACAAATGAACAAGTAAACCAGAAATAAAAACAAAATGAAACAGTTGTTCACCTCTTCACATTTCTGCCTTAGCTCATAAATCTGGAAAGTGTTAGTAGTAGATAAGTATCCGCCCTTGCCCCCACGTTTTATTATCCCTCATTACCTCTTTCACATGGAGGGAGAAATGACTTCTTTAATCTGAAAAACCAGGAAGAGTTTCTGGGTAGACATATCTGAGCCAGCCTGAGATTCTCTTACCCACTGGCCCACTAGTTCTTGTCTATACTACTTCTGTGATATAATCTCATTAAGACAGCACTGCCCTTGTTGTGGGATGTCACCATTGTCCAGCTCCTAAACCTAAGACTACGTGGTTGACGTCCATTCAGGCGAGAAAAAAGCAGCAAATTCAATCTGGCTCTAAATTCAATCCGGCAATCCAACCCTACCTCCAAATAACTCCTGTAGCTATTTTTAAATTACTACAGAACCTGTGTGGGAGAACTGATAAGAAATAAGACTATTCCTTCCGGTGCCTGGGTGGCTCAGTTGGTTAAGCATTTCACTCTTGATTTCAGTTCAGGTCACTTTTTCACAGTTCGTGAGATTGAGCCCTGTGTCAGGCTCTGTACTGGCCTCAGGGAGCCTGCTTGAGATTCTCTTTCTCCCTCTCTCTCTGCCCCTCCCCCACTCACTCGCACATGTACTCTCTCTCTCTCTTTCTCTAAATAAATAACATTATAAATAAATTGTAACATAAAATTTCATAAATAAACATTAAAAAAGTAAGTAAGACCATTCCAAACTGTAACACATTCTTTCATTCTTTTAGTAGTGTTGCTATCCTTTCCATTTGGGATCATGAAAGAGATATTTAAACTCATTTGTGTTGACTGAACTCTTTGTCTTATTAGACAAAGAGCTGAAAATTGATAACTAAGGCAATATCCTTGCCTGGAAGTTGTTACTAGAAGAGACCAAGAGTTCACTTGCAATAATTACAGTTTAGTCATATAGACTTAATTGTGTCCCCTTCAATCCATGTGTTGACTCTAACTCCCCATGTTAAAGCCCTAACTCCCAATGTGATGGTATTTTGAATGGGGCCTTTGGGAGGTAGTTAAGTGTATATGAGGTCCTGAGGGTAGGGCTGTCATCATGGGATTAGTGCCCTTATAAAATGAGACATCAGAGAGCTTGTTCTTGCTCTCTATCTGCCATGTGAGGACACAGTAGGAGGGTAGCCTACAAGCCAGGAAGAGAGACTCACCAGAACCCAACCATGCTGACATCTCGGTCTTGGACTTCCAGCCTCCAGACTGTGAGAAAATAAATGTCATTTGTTTAAGCCACCCAGTGTATGGCATTTTGTTACAGCAACCCAAGATAAGACATGTAGTTATTCAAACTACATCAGCAGAACTTTCTAGCTGCTTGATAGGGGGCAAAAACTTTAGGCTTTTGAGTTTTTGAGATTGTATGGAGTGGAGTGAGAGGTTTATTTTATGCCTGCTGCAGATATCTGAATTTTTGCTCATGTACCACAAAGAACCTATAGATGTTTTCCAGGAGTGAAGGATGTGTTTTGGATATGTTTTAAAGGAAGGTAATTGATGGTAATGTGACGAACAAAGAAGAATATGAAAAGGGTAGACAGACATTTGAAAGACATAGCTGAATAAGTGACTGTTTCATTGGTTAGGTGGGGGTAAGGTACATCAAATAAAGTGGAGATAGAGAAAAAAAATCAGGTCCTAAAGTCTTTGCTGATGTGGTATCAATAGAATTTATTTACAATTGAATGCATATCATTAATCTGAATTAAAAATAGTCCAAGAAAAAGAGGCAAACAGGACCATGGATGGTCTCTGTCTTTATTGGCTAGAAGGCAGAGGTGTCTAGAGTAGGATTATGTTTCCTATAATTGATCATTCTTATGACACATGTATTTTCTTAATGTGATATGTTTTCTATGTTCTGTATCATATAATTGAGAAAAGATCTCCTTACTTCTCTTCCATTATTTTTTTCTCCCTGCTTTCTAACATCATGATATTCATATCTAACTGTAAAAATCTGTAAGTCATAATGTAACTTTAAGTAGAGTTGTAGCTGGACATAAGAAGAAGAGAAAAACACCAAACAGGAGTCAAGACACTTTAGCTAAATTCCAGTTTCATTCACTTGCTAGATTGTAGAACAGCCATAATGTTAGAGTGTCATACTAGCCTGAGAGTGAAATCTTTAAGGAATTCTCATCTGCCCCTCAATTTTCAGGCATTTCCCCACCTCAGTCTAGGAAAATTAGAAGCTACAGTATTAAATGTAAATAAGAAAATGTAATAGTGTTCTTGATTTTAAATACAGTATTTTTAAGTTTTACAAAAAGTACAGTAAGCTGTTGGATGGCAATGGGGATATAATAAAACTCTTGAAAATTTATGCATAGAAAATTTAAGTTACATTGTGTATCATTTGAAGAAGCAAATGGAGGTTTAGCTCTAGGAACTATTCTAGCCTACAGTACCCAAGTTTTAAATTTTAATTAAATTCATTTTACAATATCTGTACACCCAGGAAAGGCTTTTGTTCCAGAGAACCTCCTAATCTGTGCCCACTATCCTAGCTGGTTGCAAATGGGTTGCAGGTATGCCTAGAAGTGGGCTCCTCAACCCCGGGTTTTGCTACGGTCCGTGGGCTAGTCTATTCCTAGAGCAGCTCTTATCTCTTTACCCAAGTATCCAATAATATAATTTTTTAGATGTACTGAAACAATCCATGTATTTATGCTCCATCTCCCTAACTAGATTGTGTGTCTTAAAAGCAGGGAGTGAGTCTTCTTTAAGAGCCTACATGATTATGTAGAATTTATGCTTACCGAGGATTGTGGATTTATAATCAATATAAATATATTATCCCTGGCATTTATGATCTAGGCACATATGCACTAATAAATGTTATCTATTTTGTTAAAAAGAAAGTTTTGAAGATCTTTCCTACTCTTGATATCTGCACTATCTCTTGATGAAACTGAATAGAATAATTTCATGAGTCATTTATATGTTCAACTTGTACTCACATTAATCTTTCTTTTCCATGATCTCTCTTTTATAATGGTTATGTGTTAAATTTTGTCCTCCTGAGATGAGACCAGGACTAATCAACCACACCCTGTGCTTAGTTATGGAATTTCCAGAGCTTGGATGATCTTAGAAATAGAGTGTTCCAGCACTCTTATTTCACAAATGAGGAATCCAAAATCAGAAAGGTTGAAGTTTTCAGTTCAAGAAATAATGTTAAACATCTGTCACATGCTTAGCCCCAGGCTACATCCTGAGGATAAATAGGCAAATTAGAAATAATCACATAAGGATTAAATGTGATATTGTATGTAATAAATATAACACAGCACTTAGCATGCCATACTCATTCATAAAATGTACCAGCTATCCTCTCCTTTAATATATATACATACTATATATATGTATATATATATATATATATACACATATATACATACTATATATACATCTGTGTTCTTCTGTAATTAATTTTTTAATTTAATATTAAATATTTATGAGATAAATATTTCGTATCTATATTATTAGTTTTAATAACTGCATATTATTTATGGCTGTCCCAAAATTTGTTTATCCCTTGCTGTAAGGCTGGGTTTTTTTTCCCAAATTTTAACTGATAAACACCTATTAATATCCATATCTTAGGGGCGCCTGGGTGGCGCAGTCGGTTAAAGCGTCCGACTTCAGCCAGGTCACGATCTCGCGGTCCGTGAGTTCGAGCCCCGCGTCAGGCTCTGGGCTGATGGCTTGGAGCCTAGAGCCTGTTAACGATTCTGTGTCTCCCTCTCTCTCTGCCCCTCCCCCGTTCATGCTCTGTCTCTCTCTGTCCCAAAAATAAATAAAAAACGTTGAAAAAAAAATTAAAAAAAAAATCCATATCTTAGTAGTCTCAGGTTCCTAGACGTGGAACTTCAGCTGGAAAGATACAATCATGTTTTATCTTTACACGTATAATTTCCCCTGTACAGTGTAACCAGTTTTTGATCCCTGTAACAACATTGAACAAAATTATTTTTTCCTACAATAATAGGTATCAGTGATAAATCTATTTTTTTCTTTTCATTGCATTTATTTAGTTATTTGCTAGAATGATAGGATTAAATATGATCTCCCACTTAAATTTACGTTATTTTTGACAATTATCTGTTAATTACTTTTACTATTAAATTTTAAATACATGATTCTCACAAAAGCCTCAGTTAGTTGCTCTTTAATCCTGGTTCCCATATTTCTGAAATATTTCCTAGAAATTCTATTAATATTATATGATTCTACCCTCAGTATTTGGTATGTTTATGTTAACAGGTTGGTTGGATTTCATGTTGTTTGTTTTTAAAAATAAAATGATTATATGTAATCAGTGTGATGCTGCTCTGAGAGATCACAAACTTAGCTGTGTTGAAGCTTAAAACCTCATGGAAGGCTTTTCTCCCAAAACAGGATTTGGAGGAGTGTTCTGCATTCTTCAACTTGTTACAGTGAAAGCTAGCACGGGAAGTTCAAGTACAAGCAGAAACCTTGTACAGATAAAGCTGATTATGCAAAATACTAAACAATTAGCAGATGAAAGCGTTTCCATATTGGCTTATTGCTTAAGAACAGCTCCCATGCTGCAGCATGACATGCACGCAATAATTATTGCACTGAATTATATAGAAGGGCACTTGTATAAAAGAGATGAAGTCCAGAACTCCTATGGCAGGAGATAGAATCCCTCAGCACAACCTCCACTTTAAAACATAAAAATCCTCATTGAATTGTTTTGGGTTTCATGGGTGTGTGTTTTCTTTCTTTCCTTCTTTCTTTTTTTTTTTTTAACTTTGTTGTGGATGATTCTCAAAGCTCTATCTCTTGTTCCTATCTCCCTCCTAAATTTCCACATGTGCCCCAAACATTCTTAGCTGGTTGTTATCCTTTTGCCCTAATTTATCACGCCTGAAAACAAACCCACAATTCCTGCCCTCCACCTCTGATCCACACCACCCCCAGATTCGCTGTTTCTGTTCAACATTGTTGTCCCTTTTATTCTACTTCAAAAATCTCTTCATTTCTCCCACTTACAATCTGATTTCTGTGTTCTTCTGAGTTTTTTGTTGCAGTGGTTTGCCAGGATTTTCCCCTCTAGCCTTTTATATCCATCTCAATGATAATTACCCTAATATTGACTATCATTACCTTACTCCTTACAATCAAGGGTAGGAAAGGAAAGGGGAGGAGAGAAGAGGGAAGGGAAGGGAGAAGAGAAAGAAAGACACAATTTTTTTTTTTTAATTGGTCTCTTTTTCCCTAGTACATAACCTGCCAATTCTTTTCAAGTAGCTGCTTGGTTGATCTTCTTAAAACAAAGCTATTTTCATATTACCCACTTAGAAAGATTGGAGGAGGGAAATTTATTAGTGTCTCTCTTGGCAATGATTGAACCTACAAAGTAAAGTACAAATCTATGTAGCTTGACCTTCAAACCCCACATAATCTATCACCACATTAGCTTTCCATATGGCTGTCCTCTACAAACATGCATCTAGATTAAACCAATCTGAAGCACTCCAAATCTTGAATGGTCTATGTGTTATCCAGTCTTTTACCCTTTAAACATACCATTTTCCCTGACTGTAATAGCTTCCCCATAACCATCCATACCATTGTTTTTCATATTTGGAAGCTAAATTCAACATAAATGTCATGTAAAATGATAGGTACTATCACTGGGCAACATGGGGTCATTATTACAGTGACCTCTCCAATAACCATATTTATCTATTTAGCCACCTACTGACTTTCTACCCTGTCTTAAGACATAAGTATATCATATATGCCTTCAAGGAATATTTGGATTCCTATGAAAGTAAGCATTATTTATACAATTTTAGGACCACAGGCCCAGGCTCTAGTATGCCAGTCTTTCTAAGATTCCTATCTTTGTTATTATTTCTGCAAGAGCAGGTAACAAAAAGGGTATTAGAGCAAGTTGTCTTTAAATACATCTTCCAGGGGCACCTGGGTGGCTCAGTCGGTTGAGCGTCCGACTTCGGCTCAGGTCATGATCTCACGATCCGTGAGTTCAAGCCCCGCGTCGGGCTCTGTGCTGACAGCTCAGAGCCTGGAGCCCATTTCAGATTCTGTGTCTCCCTCTCTCTCTGCCCCTCCCCTGTTCATGCTCTGTCTCTCTCTGTCTCAAAAATAAAAATGTTAAAAAAAAAAAATTAAATACATCTTCCACTTAAGAAAATCTGAAGAGTAAATGTTTAATTTAAATGTATCCTACTTTTTTATGTATGTATAAGTAAAAAAATAAATCAACTTTTTGAAAAGATTTACTGGTAAATGGTAACTGTTTATCAGATAGCCAGAAGTGTTTGGAGTTCTAGAAATTCTGAAAGCTGGAGGAAATCAGCAATATAACCTAATGTTTCAAGGTCACTCAGGTATATACAATATATAAATTCTTATTAGGTTTTTTTTTCAGAAGAAAAAGACATTTTGCAACCAAGCTGTTTCTTTATAGAGAACCTTGTCATATTTTACTGTTGTCCAGATTTAACAAGAAATCCCAAATAGAAAAAGTGTTGAGAGGAAGTACATATTTAATTAAGTAGGACTACCTAGCCACAGCTAACAAATTAAAATTTTCAATATTCCACACAAAATCTTAGGAAAAGTTTAAAAAGCATGAAAAGCAAAAATGTTTGCACTCAACATTGCTAGATCAATTAAACATTTATAGGCACAACATTAGTAGTATTAGATACTTAAGTAAATAGAACTCATAACTACAATAAATAGAATAGAAAATTTAACTACAGTGTTGATGTGATAACTTTATTTGCTTATATTCTTTGGTAGTATGCTTTTAGGGCCCGATTACATTAGTAATTATCTCATGAAGTTCAAATGGCAGGATTCCACATAAAAATAATATTGGATTGTAATTTCTAGTTGTCTTTATGTTTGACATTGGAACACATAGACTATAAGTTTATAGCACACAGATTTTCTTAGATAACAAGAAGCAGTCAAATACTAAGTTTCCCTATTATCCTCACACAGAATCAGGTAAAACTTGAATTCTTAACCCAATAGTACTTAAAAATACATTAACTGCAACACATGCAACATTGATGCACGATTTGACATACAATTTCTCAGTCTTAGAATGATACCCTAAAACTTTGTGGGTTTAGCCACAAAATTATGACTAACCAAGATGTGAATATCCTATCTTGAAATAACGTATGAGGTAGCTCTCAGGCTTTTGATATGAAAGAATTCCAATGGAAAAATCGAAACTTTACTTAACCATACAGGAGTAAAAAGCAGATCTGTCCTATGTCTTCCTCAAACCCTTGCCCTGTTGTCCAGGAGTAAAACACAACTTACCTGAGGTTGACAAAACAATGACCCAGGCAATTCAATGCCTTGCTGCTGGCAGGACATTATCTTTGGGGTAAATGTGATTTGAGTATTGACAGGAAGGTTCTTTTTCTACAAAATACAATTTTGATATTGTCATTATAGGTACATGACTTATCATCCAATGGTTTCTTCTTTATCAACACTAACATCACATATATAAGTATTTTCACTAATTAAGCAGTTAGTTTAGTAGATATTTGGGATACTGTAACCAAGAGGCTATCACTGGGCTACAAATTAAAAAGAGTAAAAACAAAGCTGCCAGAGCTCTAGCCAAACTCTTCCTTCCACCTTACATCTTAGATAAGTACATCCCAACCCCTGATAGAGGCAAGCTAGTTCTAAACCTCCCCCTACCGAAAGAAAGAAAGAAAGAAAGAAAGAAAGAAAGAAAGAAAGAAAGAAAAAGGAAATTTTGGTAGGCAGTTATTCAGAGGCATCAGTTGAAGACATGATATCAGACAATTTTGTCAAAAGAAAAATAAGGAAACTTAGAAGAGACCCTTGGATAGTATCTGTATTTAGGAGTTAGGAGAAGTGTTAAGTGTCAGCAAATAAAACAGAAAAAAAGTGAAAGGACAATAATAAAAAATATAAAGCATTATAAAGCTGGAAAAGAAGGGGCCTATTTCAAAGCTATCAAAATGTTGAAAATAAATCAGAGAAAAAGGACTGCAAAGAAGACCATTTAGAGACAACAGATGATTTTCAAGAAAATTTCAGGAAAGTGGTAGGATAGAAGAAGGAGTGTGAAGTTAAGGAATTGCTGGGTGATGAGTACATGAAAACAATTTTCCAGACATGGACATTACTAAGAAATTAAGAGGTAACAGCAAGGCAAGAGATAGGACAGTAGTTTAATACAGAGAGATTGTTTTTTTTTGTTTGTTTTTTGTTTGTTTTATTTTGCTTTGCTTTGTTTTATTTTCTCCTGTACTTGTTTTATGCAGAGGAAAACAAGTGGAAAGGGTATAAGCCTGCCAATGCAAGTGTAATAAAATATAATTGATAGTGGAAGACATGGCAAAAAGTGCCATTAGAGGGACATTACTCATCTTTAAATTCCTACCTCCTAGCATAATTTCTGGCTCAGAACAGAAGTGGATAAAAAGGTTTTTGAATTAATGAGCACAATAGTCTCGAGGGGTTAGACCAAAAAAGGAGAAAACCCCTTCTGAAGCCACAGAAAATAACAAAAGCATGGGCAAACTTATGAAAACAGTCTGGAAAGCAAGAAGGGATAGAGAATATAAAATAACTTCATAAAATAGAAAATTTCAGCAAAGTGGGAGGCAGGCTATTTTGTGAGCATGAATAATGGAATAAGGGTGGGAGAGTGATTGGAGCAGAACATTTTTGACATGAACCCTGTGGAGAACTAAACAGTCCTGGAAGAGCCAATTCTAAGAAGCACTGGCTGTTCCAAATGAAATACAAAACTTCAGTCAATAAAATTCAGAGTAAACTGCCTATGTTTTTGACAGATCTTTATGATAACATTTTTTCAAAATCACTCTGAGTTCAGTGATTAATATTTCATATTATTTATGTTCTTTTTAAGAAATATTTCTATCACTCAAGACTCATTATACCTGCCAAATAACTTCTAGAATCTGGAAAGTTAATGCCCAATTTTCTGTTCCTCTTGTAATATAATACCTTTCTGTTCCTAGAAAGCCAAGACAATTAATAAATAATATTCCATTTATGTACAATGTTATTAAGTTATCCTTTTAAATTACATTGTATCTAAACAAAATGGAACAGAATAATTCTATTTCCATGTCTTATTTTGGATCAGCTTTTAGTTGAATGGAAATAAGACTAGTTTCCTTATTGCCAGCACTAGATTGGACCTAACAATGACAGATCAAAGCTATTAGCCTGTCCAGAAGATCAGTTAAAGTGGGAAGTCTCTCATCATAATCCTTGTAACAGCTGTCATTAAATTCCTGCTGCTGAGCGAAAGGCTGGAGCAGCTGGAAATGGAGAAAAGCAGTTAGGAAAACAACTGGGTTTTGATCAAAAGTGTTTCCTTACCTTTGTCTACTGTCTTTTGACAAGGAGTACTGCTGTGCACCCACTGTGTCTAGACCATGAGTTGTCGACACTTCCTTCTCAATGTTTGTTCTTTGATATTGAATGGATATGAAGTGAGAAAGAAGACAGGTCTGATCTGAATTTGAGCACACTAACATTCAGCTGTGGGGATAAAAAAAAAAAAAAAAAAAGCCCTCTTCACTCTTCTCCACCTGGACCGTGAAAAACCAAATTACACTTTGCAATACTTTGAGATAGTGTGATGGAGTTGATAAAGAATGCACTATGGATGAAAGGGAAATATTCTTTTATTCTTTTATCTTAACTGCTATCGTAACTGTGTGACCTGAAGAGAAGTATTTAATCTGATGTCTTAATTCATCATCTTTCAGATTCAGGTAACAGTAGGCACATAGGGTTGGGAGAAGGATGGATATAATGCAAACAAATCACCTAACTCAGTATCTGACATACCACTGGCGCTTAATAGATGTCTGTCTCCAGTTGCTTCCTTTCATTCATGTGTAGAAGAAGGAATCAGACCAACTTTGTTAGTTATCAGTTTTTCTGGGTCTTCTGGTGTGTTTATTTCGTAGCATAGAGTGTTTAAAAAGGAAAATGGTGTTGGTTTTCTTTGATGAATGAAAAGAAATGCCCATCAAATCTCTTTTTTGGTGTAATAATTCATTTCAAACTCTTTCAATTAGTTTAAAAAAAAAGTCTTTCAAAATCCTCATCTTCTTTGGGGGAAAAATACTATCTTTTAATTTCAAATTCATCACAAAACTAAATAGTTTACATCTTATAGTTTCTGAATCCCAAAGGATTCAGAAAATTCAAAACCTGCTTTAGGAAAGAATGCATGAATTTTGCCTTCTAAGAGAAGTATTCTCTGCAAAACAAATTTTATTTTGTTCAATAAGGAAATAATTATCTTCAAATAATTTTAATTACCTTAAGTCTAGTATTCATATAAATCAGATTCTTTTATAATTCCACAAGATGAATTACTAGGAAATATTGTACTGAATTTTTATAATATCAAAATGAGTAAGTGAATGTGTCTTCAATTAGGCTTCAATGAATAGACCATGCTATTTTTTAGAGGCAGTTTGAAAAGAATTACAAACACATTCTTCAAATGTGTTTTCTTAAGGCCAGATGCATTTTAGGAAAATGTAATCTTTATTATTAAATCACTTATTTTGAACCCATTAATTTTTATATCCAAATTTATCATTTTTTACTTCCAGAAATTCAGCTGTGTGTTTAAGCATCGTATAAACAAAAATTATTGTCACAATTTGTCAAGAAAGATTTCAGTTTATTTTACCACTAATCTTGAAGGTTAATCATATCAATTATCTTTCACCTTTATCATCAGCTTTTCCTAATGACTAACATGTTACAACTCTCATGAGATTTTTTTATTTATCCTAGTTATTATCTTTTCAGTTCTAAAGTTTCTACTTTTTCTGCTTTGTATGTTCTCTTTCTTTGTGGTGAGACATTCTTTCATTTTGTTTATAATCCATAAAAGCTTGTTGAAGCATTTTTGAGATGGCTGCTTAAAAATCTTTGTCCGGTAATCCTGACATCTTTGTCATCTTGGGTTAGCATGCATTGATTGACTGGACATTCATTTGCAGAGGAGGAGGAATTAATCTACCTTGACTGCTTTCTGTTACTAGATGGCAGTGAGGCAATTCTGGGCACGGGGTATCTTTTTCTATTAGGTGGGGGTGGAGCAGCGTGATCATAAGCCACCCTGCCACTATATTCTTCTTCTAGTCCTGAGGTCTCTAATGATACTGTCTTCCTCATTAAATTTCAAAATTTCTCTTTTTCCTTTCAGAATTTTTCTTTTTTTGCCTCTTGTGTTATTTCCCGAGGTATAGTTGTAGTTAATGTAGAGAAATGGATTTATTTCATCTTTTCTGGCCTGGAAGCCTTCAATTTTCCTTTTAAAACAATGAGCATTTGTTCTTTTAGAAGTTAAAAACACTTTGAAAAATTAACATATAATACAAAAATCACATTTACTTGCTTATTTTGTAATATAGATTTTATTTAGTGTGTATCACAGTGAGACAGAACTCTGATCACTTTTGTTAAGAGTATTGTCCTAAATGGGTAAAGATGAAAATGTAGTGACTGTTCACCTAGAGTAGTTTAAAAACGCTTAAATCTAAGAAAACTATTTTTTGTAGTAATAGGGAAAAATTGTCTAAAAATTAAAGCAATAAAAAAATAAAAAAGCATAACAAATTAAGATAGAATAAGCTGTCATTCCAGAATCTGCTTCTCATTTTTATTGCATAATCATTGTACATTTCAGTTTGCCTCCATTTCTGCTTTCTTGATCATGGAGTTCATACCATGGCATCACAAAGCAAATTTTAAAGTAGAAAATCAGGGAATGGTCTATGATGTGGCTGATTTACTGAAAAGTGTTAGGAATGAGATGGAGTGATTTTGATAAAAGAAATAGTGTATTCATTTTTATTGAGGGATTTTTAAGTTTAAAGCAAAGAGTTGATTTAATAAATACAAGAATTAAAAATCTAAATAATTCTTTCTCTCCTCTACGTCCTGATCTCTGTGATCACTTTGTGTTATGTGGAAATCACCTTAAGAATATGTTGTGGAAAGTTGACTTTAGTATACTAACATATTGCAATATATTAATTTACAATCTTGTAACCTAATGCATTTTAAATATTCTCCTGGAAGTAAGAGACTATTTTAGAGAAATAGATTTAGAAAATCTTGAGGATTGCAGTACTCTTCAAAACAGACCTGATTGTACATCATTTCAATAACTTGCTTAAACTTGAATTTCTGACAAATGCTCGAATTGAATGTGTTTTGTTCAAACTTGAAGAATATACCTAATAAAACAGCAACAATAAAATTTCTTGTTCTAAAACTTAACACTACTTATGAGATAAGTTGCTAAGCTTTTCCATATGCTTATATTATAAACAGAATGTCATATTTATTATGATACACATAACGTACCCTAATTACAGTTCATTATATCAGAAATAAAACAAAGAGTAAAACAGTGAGTCTTTCTAGTTAAACTTTGACTTTTGGCAAACCTTGGTGGGTAGAACAATTTTGCTTAATAAAATACCTATTAAACCGAACATTTGCCCATGTGAAAATATACAATCAGAGGACCATGGCTTTTGTCAAAAGATATTTTAAGAGACAAATTGTATTTAGACTACCAAATAGTTGCAATGAACCCTTACCTTTCAACTAGAGGGAAAAAGGAAGTCCATCATTAAACAATCTGTTGGGCAATGCCATGTTTAACTATTGACATTGTTTGATTTTAATTACATGTTTGTATCAGGAAACTGATTCACATCCTATGAATGCCATCTAAAATTATAGCCTAAAATCTAAGTATATTTGTTGTTAAGCAGTAGGTACCACGTAGGGAAAAAAAGCGGAAGTGCCTGCCTACAAGTATCTTTGTCATTGCTTTAAAGAGCCTTTTACTTTTTCATATGAAGGGTTTCAAATGAAAATGTAAGGTTATCAGCTTTAGTTACAGTCATAAAGGTTTACCTGTCCAAGTGACCACTGTTCCAATAGCCATATGTGGCTAGTGGCTACAATACTTGATACTTTAGAGAACACTTTCATTATTGCAAAAGTTCTATTGGACAGTACTATATAGCAAAACAGAATAAATCTGTTATAGTTATTAATTGCCTTTCTAACATGACAATGCTTTGTCATTTTGTTTGTTTTTGAGTGGTCAGATTTAAAATAACTTTAGTCAATTAAAAATGTCAACATAACAATCTATTTTAAGAATTTAGGGTACATTAGTGAACAGAATAAAGATTCTTGTCCCCATGGAGCTTTCATTTTAGCAGAGAGATCTAGCCAAAAACCAACCAAACAAAACAATGGCTGTAATAAACAAGTAAAATACATAGTTCTAAACATTGATAAGTCTCATGGAAACAAGAAACACAGGGTAAGGAGACTGGGATGTAGACACAGGGCTGGTTTGTAATTTGAATAGAATAGATCAGTAGGCTTCATTCAGGTGATGTTTGAGCAAGGACTTGAAACACGTAAGGGACTTAGCCATGTGACTATTTAGGAGAAGAGTGTTCCAGGTAGAAAGAACAAGCTGGGCAAAGGGCACTGCAAAGCAGCCAGTGTGACTGGAGCAGAGTGAGCAAGGAGGAGTGTAGCAGCAGACAAGGAGATCAGGACGGTGAGGGAGAGAGTTGTACACAGCTTTGTAGACCCTTGTAAGTACTCTGTGGAGCCACTGTAGAGTGAGAGAAGTGAAATTTTCTGGCATTTTTAAAAACTAAATTCCACTGAACTGTTGAGAATAGACTCAGCAGGGGATGGAATAAATTGTAGGGTCAAAGCATGGAGTTATATTTATTATTTTGCATGGTTTATAAAATTATTTCCTGACCCTTATCATCCTAAATTTCCATTGTATCCTCTACTTGGCATGATCCTGTTTATAAGTGTCCCTCTTAAAATGTGGCTTCAGAAATAGAACACAATATCCCCGTTGATACAATGAGAGGCACATGAAACAGTTATTTCTCATGAGATGAATACTGTTATTCTAATGCTACACTTAAAGATTTTGTGAGATGTTTTTAATTGGTCACATCTTTTGCAGATTTTGATCAAATTCAACCCTCTGAAAATTTTACTAGATTTGTTAACAGAAGTTTCCTTTATGAAGTTTGTTATTTTGAAATTAAACACAAATCTTCTATTTCTCCTTCTAAATGTTATCCTAGTGTTTTTTGCTCAGTATTTCATATTAACCATTATCTGGCTTTACTTACACTTTAAATGTAATACATATTAGTCCTATGCTTTCATTCAAGTTTTGAAGACTTTTTTTTTTTTTTTTTTTTTTTTTTTTATAAAACAGGGACAAGAACAGAGCACTGGGGGATTCCATTTTCTGGAAATTCTATTATATAGAAAGATGATAACTTGGGTGAAAGAATAAAGCATTGCTCATTTTCCAACTTAATACTGAAACATTAATTTTCATTGAGTACAATTCAGTTTTAAAACCACTATCTTTACTATGAATAACAGTGAGAGAATTTTTCAAAACCTTTTAAATACCTATATCCGTACCCAATCTGCTTTCAAGCATTACATCTCTGGTCATATCTCTTATTACTCATCCCTTTTTCTTTCTGTCATTGACACTCAGGACTTCTTCATAGTTCCTCATACATGCCAGGAATGCTTTCTCCTTAGAACACTTGTATATCTTGCTCCCTTCTGTTCATAATGTTGTTCCCTGATCAGATAACCAAACAGATTGTCCCAAAACTTACCTTAAATATTTCCTGAAATACCATCTGTTACAAAGATCACTCTCTATATGTCTATGTTGTATGACTCTATATGTCTATATTATATGTCTATAATGTATGACATTTTAATATGCCTCAATATTTCCTGTCCATTTGCCTACTTTTTTCTTCACATTAATTTACATTTTATAACACAATATATTATATTTTATCTAGTCTGTATGTTACCACTTGATCATATGATCTATAATAGAGGGGATTTAGCTTATTTCTATATTTCCAGTACTTATAATTGTGCTTTGTGCATAATAGGCAATCAGTAAATATTTGTTGAATGGATAAATGAATAAATTTTCCTATCTCCTAGGACTATTCCCTTAAGTAATTTGACTTTGCTGTTTACCTGTGGAAATCCAAAAAAGCAAAATCAGTGAAGAAAATTACTGAATCTCATACCATTTCAGATGAAGTCAAAGAATATCCTTGGTTCCAAGGATAGTGACTTATGATCCAAGTAATTGACTTATGATCACCAAAATCCACCTTTCTCTATATTATATGTTTCTTTCTCAATATTATAAATATTTGTCATGAAGACAATGAAAGATGAACTTCTAAATTTGACTATAGATATTAATATTGTTTACCTGAAAATATTTTATCAGATATTAACAGGAATTGAATACATTTATTTTAATATTTTTTCTTATTTCTCTTGTATACTTTATTCTCTGGGATACTAAAGAGTACAGAACTAGAGCCTGAAAAATATAAAAATTGAATAATCATTTGGTGTATAATTTAAGCTAAACCATATTGAGAAAAAAAGTTTTAAAGAAAGTAATTTGATAGTCGTCGTTAATCTGACTGGAGCTTGGTGGTAAAAGGGTGTGGTGATGGAGAGACTCATCAAATACTAGGCCAAATATTTCAATAAATAATAGATAAACTTTTTAGATAAATACCCACAACCTTTGTCTTTGGAGAGTTAAGTAGTTTCTTCCAAGAAAAATACATCAATCCCACTCATGAATTCCAAATACAGTATACAGATGATTTGGACAGAAACATATAATTTGTGATACAAGTTAACCCATCCTCTTTTGAACTTCAGACACTGGAAACTAAAAGCTATTGTTCAATAATTTCTGTAGTCTTATGACCAATGCAAATTTTTTAACTTAAATCTGTTATTGATATTGGGTGGATATCTTCTTTTTTATCAAATTTTAATTTAATTCCAGTATAGTTAGCATATAGAGTTATATTAGTTTCAGGTGTATAAAACAGTGATTAAACAATTTTATACATCAGCCAGTGTTCCTCACAAGTTCACTCCTTAGTCCCCGTCACCTACTTAACCCATTTCCCTACCCACCTCCCTTCCTCTCTGGTAACCATCAGTTTTTTTCTCTACAGTTAAGAGCCTGTTTCTTGGTCTCTCTCTCTCTCTCTCTCTCTCTCTCTCTCTCTCTCTCTCTTTCTCTCTCTCCTTTGCTTGTTTGGTTTGTTTCTTAAATTCCACATATAAGTGAAGTCATATGGTATTTATTATTCTGACTGACTTATTTCACTTAGCTTTATACTCTCTAGGTCCATCCATGTTTTGCAAATGGCAATGTTTCATTCTTTTTTATGGCTGAGTAATAGTCCCTTGTATATATATACCACATTTCCTTTATCCATTCATGTATCAAAAGACACTTGGGCTGGTTCCACAATTTGGCTGTTATAAATAATGTTCCAATAAGCATAGGGGTGCATGTATCCTTTTTTTTTTTTAAGTTTATTTACTTAGAGAAAGGGAGACGGGGAGAGAATCCCAAGCAGGCTCCGCACTATCAGCAAGGAAGCTAATATGGGACTCAGACTCATGAACTTTGAGATCATGACCTGAGCTGAAGTCAAGAGACAGATGATTAACTGACTGAGCCGCCCAGGCACCCCATATTTATCCTTTGAATTATTGTGTTTGTATTTTTTGGGTAAATACCCAGTAGCATGATTACTGGATCATAGGGTACTTCTATTTTTTAACTCTTTGAGGAACCTCCATACTGTTTTCCATAGTGGCTGCAACTCTTTGCCACCGACAGTGCATGAGGGTTTCTTTTTCTCTATATCCTCACCAACATTTGTTTTTTGAGTTTTTGAATTTAGTCATTCTAACAGGTGTTAGGTGATATCTCATTGTAGTTTTGACTTGCATTTCCCCTGCTTTGAGGGATGTTGAGTATTTGTTTTATATGTCTGTTGGATATCTGATGTTTTCTTTGGCGAAATGTCTGTTCATGTGTTCTGCCCATTTTTTAATTGCATTATTTTTTGTGTGTTGAGTTATAGAAATTCTTTATATATTTTGGACACAAACCCTTTGTTGGATATGTCATTTGCAAATATATTCTCCCATTTAGTAGGTTACTATTGTTTCCTTCATTGTGCAAAAGCTTTTTATTTTGATGTAGTCCCAATAGTTTATTTTTGCTTTTATTTACCTAACCTCAGGAGATATGTCTAGAAAAATGTTACTACAACTGATGTCAGAGAAATTACCACCTGTGCCCTCTTCCATGATTTTTATAGTTTCACGTCTCATATTTATGTCTTTAACCCATTTTGAATTTATTTTTTATGTATGGTGTAAGAAAGTTGTCCAATTTTATTATTTTGCTTATAGTTGTCCAGTTTTACCAACACCATTTGTTAAAGAGACTGTCATTTTCCCATTTAATCTTCTTTCCTCCTTTGTCGAAGATTAATTAACCATATAATTGTAGGTGTATTTCTGGGTTTTCTCTTTTGTTCTACTGATCTATGTGTCTATTTTTATACCATTACCATACTGTTTTGATTACTACAGCTTTATACTATAATTTGAAGACTGGAATTGTGATACCTCCAGCTTTGCTTTACTTTTTCAAGATTTCTTTGGCTAGTCAGGGTCCTTTGTAGTTCAACACAAATTCTAGGATTGTTTGTTCTAGTTCTGTGAAAATGCTGTTGGTATTTTGATAGGGATTGCATTAAATCTGTAGATTGCTTTGGGTGGTACAGACATTTTAACAGTATTTGTTCCTCCAATCCATGAACATGAAATGTCTTTCCATTTCTTGTGTCATTTTCAATTTCTTTCATCTGTGTTTTAGAGTTTTTCAGAGAACGGGGATTTCATTCCCTTATTTAAATTTATTTCTAGGTATCTTATTATTTTGGGTGCAATTGAAAATGGGATTGTTTTCTTAATTTCTCTCTGCTGCTTTGCTATTAGTGTAGAGAAATACATTATTCTGCACATTGATTTTGTATTCTTCAACTTCACCGAATTCACTTACCAGTTCTAGTTGTTTTTTGGTGGAGTCCCTAGGGTTTTCCATATATGGTATCATGTCATTGGCACATAGGTTTCTTCTTCCTTACCAATTTGTATGCCTTTTTTATTTCTTTTTGTTGTCTCACTCCTGTGGCTAGGACTTCCGAGTCCTATGTTGAATAAAAATGGTGACAGTGAATATCCTTATCTTGTTCCTGGCCTTAGGGGAAAACCTGTTTTTCCCCATTGAGAATGATGTTCACTCTGGATTTTTAATATAAGACTTTTACTATGTTGAAGAATGTTCCCTCTAATCTACTTTGTTGAAGGTTTTATCATGATTGGAAGTTATACTTTGTTAAATGCATTTTCTGCATCTTTTAAAATGATCATGTGATTTTTTTTCCTTTCTCTTATGATGATGCATCACATGATTGATTTGTGACTATTGAACCACGCTGACAACCCAGCAATAAATCCCACTTGATTGTAGTGAATTAAGTAAAACTGTATTGTTGAATTCAGTTTGCTATTATTTTGCTGAGAATTTTTGCATCTTTGTTCATCAGAGATATTGGCTTTTTTGTATGTGTGGTTGTCTTTATCTGGTTTTGGTATCAGGGCAATGCTGGAGTCATAGAATGAATTTGGAAGATTTCCTTCCTCTTCTATTTTTTGGAAGAGTTCTAGAAGAATGAGTATTAACTCTTTTTAATGTTTGGTAGAACTCAGCTGTGAAGTTGTCTAGCTCTAGATTTTTGTTTTTTGAGGGAGTTTTTTGATTACTCATTCAATTTAATTCCTGGATTCAAACCTTCTATTTTTCCCTGCTTCCTGTCTTCAGTTATATGTTTCTAGGAATTTATCCATTTCTTGTCAGTTCCATTTGTTGTCATGTCATTTTTTGTAATATTCTCTTATAATTGTATTTCTGTGATGTTGCTTGTTATTTCATTTGTGATTTTGTGTATTTGAGTCCTTTATTTTTTTATGAGTCTGGCTAGAGTTTATCAACTTTGTTAATCTTTTCAAAGAAATGGCTCCTGGTTTTATTGATCTGTTTTGTCTTTTTAGTTTCTATGTCATTTATTTCTGCTCTGATCTTTATTATTTCCTTCTTTCTGCTGGTTTGGGATTTTGTTTGTTCTTTTCTGGCTCCTTTAGGTATAAGTTTAGGTGGTTTATTTGAGATTTTTTTCTTGCTTCTTGATTTAGACCTGTATTGCTATAAACTTCCCTCTTAGAAGTGCTTTTGCTATATCACAAAGATTTTCGGACCATTTTGTTTTTATTTCTGTTTGTTTCCACATAGTTTTTAATTTACTCTTTGATTTCCTGGGGGAGCCATTCATTTTTTAGCAACATTTTATTTAGCCTACATGTATTTGTAGTCTTTCCAAAACCTTTAGAATTTTGGATGTTGATTTCTAACTTAATAGCATTGTGGTCAGAAAAAAAATGCATGGCATGACTGATCTTTCTGAATTTGTTGAAACTTGTTTTATGGCCTCATTTGTAATCTATTCTGAAAGTTCCATGTGCACTTGAAGAGAATGTGTATTGTGCTGTTCTAGGATGGAATGTTCTGAATCTGTTGAGTCCCTGTGGTTCAGTGTGTCATTCAAAGCCATTGTTTCCTTGTTGAATTTCTGTTTGGATGATCTGTCCATTGATGTAAATGGCATGCTAAAGTGCCTTACTATTATTGTGTTACTATCAGTTCCTTTATGTTTGTTAACTATTTTATGTATTTGGGTGTCTCTGTGTTGGGTGCATAAATATTTACAATTGTTATATTTTCTTGTTGGATTTTTTCCTTTATTATTATATAGTATCTTTCTCTGTCTCTTGTTACAGTCTTTGTTTTAAAGACTATTTTGCCCAACATAAGTATTGTTACTCTGGCTTTCTTTTGACATCCATTTGCATGTAAAATGTTTCTCCATCTTCTCACTTTCAACTGAAGGTGTCTTTAGGTCTGAAATGAGTCTCTTCTAGGCAGCACATAGGTCTTGGGTTTTTATTTTATTTTATTTTATTTATTTTTTAATTTTTAATCCACTCTGCTACCCTGTCTCTTTTTATTGGAGCATTTAGTCCATTTACATTCAAAGTAATTATTAATATACATGTATTTATTGCCATTCCTTTTACTTGTTTTGTAGTTGTTTTTATAGTTTTTCTCTGATCCTTTCTTCTCTTGCTCTCTTTTAAGGTTTGCTGGCTGTATTTAGTGATGTACTTGGATTTTTTTCTCTTTATTCTGCATATCTATTAGTGGTTTTTGATTTGTGGTAATCATTAGGTTTGTTCATAACATCTTTTGCATATAGAAATCTATATTAAGTTGATGGCCACTTAAGTTTAAACCCATGGGTGGATATGTTCTGTATCCATTTATTAATATTACTTATATTCCATATTTTGTTAATCTGGAAATGTAAATAGGTATGTCTAATTTTTAGGAAGTTATTAATAAAGGTTACAATATTGGCATGGGGATTATTTTCTTAGTTGGGTCTTTGTTTGCAGTTAAAGAACTTAAATGGTAATTACTCCATTCTCAGTAGAAAGAAAGGTAGAAAGGAATGAGAATGATATGAATGAGCACAAAGAATTTGTGAATTTAATTACATATATATTTTTTTCTTTTTATTCATGTGGGATTGGCAAAAAACTTTTAAATAAACTAAGGTAATATTTTAATTTATAAATATAAACTTTTGACCTATATTTGATACAAATAAGCATATAATATGCATATAACATATGTTGATGAATTGAGGATTAAGTTAGTATAATGTATAGGTCTTATTCTATATTTTTAAATATACATTAATAGAATCCAGGTCAAAGTATTTTAGTTGATTGAAATCTTATGATTGAACTACATTGAAAGGAACTCTTCAAATGCTAATTTTAGTGATATGTCCCACATCTACATTACTGCAAACTTTAAAATGTATTCTTAAAAAACTGATAATAAATTTAGGGTTCACTGGGGGTGGGAGGGAGGGGAAAGTGGAAGATGGGCATTGAGGAGGGCACCTGTTGGGATGAGCCCTGGGTGTTGTATGGAAACCAATTTGACGATAAGTTTCATATTAAAAAAAATAAATAAAATGTATTCTTATTTTCCACATAGTAATGTTTTCATATTTTAACTATGGAGGGTTAAGCAAATTAATCTAATGAGTTGCATTCAGACATACCAATCTTGTATGAAAGAAAGAAAAATAAATTTCATCACAAATCTGGATGTTTGATGTGAATAACATCTGGATATTTAAAAATAAGCGGATAATTTCATTTTCTGTTTTAGTCAAATGTTTGGCATAATTAAAACTACTGATATTCTGGATTTTACACAATTTGAGTTGTGTGAAACAAAACTCATTGTTTTATGGTATAAATTATGCAATTACTTGGGAATTTACTTAAATGTATAATATATTGGGTATGAGTTTTATTATTACTGGAAGCTACTCTTACCGAATAGTAGATTCCACTTACTGTGATCTGGCTTTTGAAGTCCTCACAACATAATAAAATATTTATATAATTAAATAGCATAATTTGACATAAATAATCAAGTATTTCTCTCTTATTTACTCTATTTTCTAAAAAATCTCCCAAATTATTTCTCAAAAATGCTATACAAATTCCCACTAGAAATGTAGAAGAGGTACAGTTGATCCACATTCTTGCTGATACTTGGCATTATCACTTTTAATTTTAGTCATGCTAATGCATGTGTAGAGAGGTATTCTACTGTAGTTTAGATTTGCATTCCTCTAGTACTAATGATGTTGAACATCTTCTCACATGTTTATTTGCAATCCATATTTTCTTAGGCCAAATGTCTTCAGTCTTTGCCTATGTTCTAATTAGGCTATCTGCCTTCTTGATATTGAATTGGAAGAAGTGTTTGTTGGTTTGTTTCATAAATTCTGTATACAGGTCCTTTATCAGAACCACTTTTAAAACTATTTTCTCTCAGTCTGTGCCTTCTCATTTCATCTTCTTAAAAGTTTCTTTTGAACATCAAATATTTTTACTATTGACAAAAACCAAATTATCAAATTTTATTTTATAGCTTGTGGGGCTTCTTTGTCCTTTTAAAAAATTGTCTAACTAAAGGTCACTAAGATTTTCTCCTATGTTCTTGTCTAGACATTTTATAGCTTCAGCTTTCAAATTTAGTCCTGTGACCAATTTCTAGACATTTTTTGTTAAAAATGATGTGAAAGAAAGGAAGGTTTAAGTTTATATCCAATTGTTCTAGCGTCATTTGTTGAAAAGATGATCCTTTCCCATTGAATTGTCTTGGAAACGTGGCCAAAATTCAACAGACCATCTGTGTGTATGTATCCTATTTCATTAGTCATTTTTTGTTTTTTTTGTTTTTTTTGTTAGTCCCTTTTGGTTAGGTTTATCATCATGCAAATATAACACATATTGATTACTATAGCTTTACATAAAAGAGACTTGAAGTCAAGTAGTTGAGGTCCTTAAAATGTGCTCTGTAATTGATTTTCATTTCTTGACTATACCCTGTAACCTTGCTCAACTCAGTTATTAGCTCTAGTTAACCTTTGTAATTCCTTATGATTTTCTATGTGGATGATTATGTTGTCTGCAAATAAAAACAATGTCTCTTTTTTTAATCTCTTTGCCTTTATTTTTTTCTTGCTATATTGCACTTGCTAAATCTCCAGTACAAGATACCATAGAAGAGATAAGAAAACGTATCCTCATCTTCTTCCCAACATAAAGGGAAAACACCCCATTTTTCACTTTTAAATATCATATTAGCCTTAAAATTGTCTTATATGTTCTTAATCTAGATGCCTTATATCGAGGGTCTATTCATATCTCATTTGGTAAGAGTTTTTTATTAGGAGTATTGAGTTTTGTCAAATATATTTTTTTCTTGCATTTATTGAGTTCATCTTCTGGTTTATTCATTTTACTAGTATAAGCAATAACATGATACCAGGATAGTATAACCCTGCATACATCTTTCTATGTAGTCATCTATTGCATTCAATCTCTTTAGGCAGCAGTCTTCAGTTTGGAGTGAATGCTACTACTTTTAACTTTTATGATATAAAAAATGTGTGTCATATATTTTATGCAGAGGAGTGATCAGTTAATCATGGTGTAAATATGTAAAGTTGCTTTATCTTAAATTTATTCAGTACAGGGCATTCGTGTGGCTTAGTTGGTTGAGTGTCCAACTCTTGATATCCGTTCAGGTCATGATCTCAGGGTTATGGGATTGAGCTCTGTCAGGCTCTTCACTGAGGATGTAGCCTGCTTAAGATTCTCACTCTCTTTCCCTTTGCCTCTCTCCCCAACTTTTGCTCTCTCTCAAAAAAAAAATATATATTCAGTACATTTAAAAACACATTTTGTTTTACTTTAATGGATTTTTTTTCATTATCAAAACACCCAAAAGAATAAACAAAATTGTTCAGTGATTCTCATATGGCCATCAGCCACATTTAACAATCATTAAAATTGTGACCACTTATATATTCTATTCGTTTTCATCTTTTTTCTTGGCCCTTGCTGAATTATTTCAAGACAAATTTAAACATCTTTCATTTCAAACTTATGCAGTTTAGTATCCACATCTAATCACATAAAACAACGCTTTTAAGTGGATAATTTCTTATCTAGTTAGAATAAAATTATCACATCCAAGAAAGTTAAATTTTACTCCCTAATATAATGCCTTGCTTTTCGAAGCATTGTCTGCAAACCAGAAACAGAAGAATTTGGTAGTTTGTTGGAAATGCAGTATCTCACCACCTCACGCTGGTCAGGGTGGCTAAAATGAACACATCAGGAGACTATAGATGCTGGCAAAGATGTGGAGAAATGAGAATCCTCTTGTACTGCTGGTGGGAATGCAAACTGGTGCAGCCACTCTGGAAAACAGTGTGGAGTTTCCTGAAAAAATTAAAAATAGAACTACCCTATGACCCAGCAATCGCAATGCTAGGAAATTACCCAAGGGATACAGGAGTGCTGATGCATAGGAGCACTTGTACCCCAATGTTTACAGCAGCACTTTCAACAATAGCAAAATTATGGAAAGATCCTAAATATCCATCAACTGACGAATGGATAAAGAAGATGTGGATATATACAGCGGAATACTAGTTGGCAATGAGAAAGAATGAAATCTGTCCATTTGCAGCAACATGGATGGAACTGGAGGATATTATGGTAAGTGAGATAAGTCAGGCAGAGAAAGACAGATACCATATATTTCACTCATATGTGGATCTTGAGAAACTTAAGACTGTGGTGGGGGGAGGAGGACGGGGAATGTTACAGAGAGGGAGGGAGGTAAACCATAAGAGACTCTTAAGGACTGAGAACAAACTGAGGGTTGATGGGGAATGGTGGAGAGGGGAAAGTGGGTGATGGGCATGGACGAGGGCATTTGTTGGGATGAACACTGGGTGTTATATGGAAACCAATTTGACAATAAATTATATTTTAAAAAAATAAGCAAACTTAAAAGGAAATGCAGTATCTCAGCTTCACTGAGAACTATTGAATCAGATTCTTCAGGGTTTTTTTTCAATTTTTTAATGTTTATTTATTATTTTTGAGACAGAACGCAAGTGAGGAAGGGGCAGAGAGAGGAGACACAGAGTCTGAAGCAGGCTCCAAGCTCTGAGTGGTCAGCCCAGAGCCCAATGCAGGGCTCAAACCCACAAACTGAGATCGTGACCTGAGCTGAAGTCAGGCACTCAACAGACTGAACCACCCAGGTGTCCCAGAATCTTTAGTTTTAAAAAGATTCCAAAATGCTTAATACACATCTGAGTATTTGAAATTTAATACTCAGGTATGTAATCATATTTTTCCCGTTGTTTCAAAAATATATTTTATAACTGCTTTGAGTAAGTCTCCAAACAATATTCACATGTGATATTTATTTTGTATGCCCCTTAAATGTATTTTATATAAAGCTCCCCTGTCTCCATTTATATTCTACCTTTTGCTTATTGAAAAAATAGGGGTAGTTTGTTTAAAAGAATGTCTCTGGATTCTCTGTTTGCATCTTTTGTTGTCACTTAAGTTGTTCTCCTGGCCTCTATTTCTTATAAACTTCAAAAAGTTTCAGTGGCTTGATTACAGGTTCAACTTAAATAAAATATAAATGATTCTTTGTGCTTCCTATTATGTCACATCAGAAAGCACATGATGTGTTGTTCTACCATTTTTAGTGATGCCAACATTGATTGTGGGTTTATGTAGAAATTGCACAATGCTTCTGTTGTTAAAAATTGCATCAATTTTTTACGTCTTTGTTCATCCGTTGTTAGTGCCAAAATCACTTATTTCATTAGGGGTACCAATATGGTGATTTTTTTAAAAATTAATTCTCATTTTCTTAATTGTAATTAATAAATGTAATTTCTTATTTAAATTATAATTTAAAATTTAATATTTTTGTAAATAATAATTCTCTCCCTCATCATTCAAGGTTAGTTGGATAGTATGAATTAAAATTCATACAGACATTTCGAGTAAATGAGTGATTCTCTCATTTTAGCTGCTGATTTTAAGAATAAGGAATTGGTTTAAGTTACTTCTAGTGGTGTTCAATAGGTCTCTTTACCCTTCGATCTTTCTTTCTTTTTTTTCTCTTTTTAGTTCTCTTTCACACACTCTCTCAAACTGAGAATACAGCTTTAATGTGCTTTATATAATCATCATTAATCATTCTCTTTGGTGTTCAAATTATTTAATATTTGGACAACATGATCTCTTTTATGTTGATTTCCATGTCCTTTTACACAAAATAACAGGATTGTTAAATGCTTGATTGCTGGCCCACTAAAATTCTCCAGATTCATTGTATATTTTCTGTCACATGGCTGTAATCAGTATTGTTTAAAAAAGTATTGTTCCCCTATTACAAGGGGATCATATTTCAAGTTCATATCATGGATAAGTATAGTTTATTCTTATTGGGTTGTCTTGTATAGGCATTTTCAGTGAAGAGATCTTGGAAATAAAAGTGATAGTTATATAATTATATATTATACTATATTCTATTGCTTAGTTTTAAAATTAAAGTATTTATTTTGAGATAATATTCACATATAATTAAACAACATTTAGTTAAATACACATGTAGAAATTCTATTTCAGATATTATGGCTCAGTACCCATGCTGAACTACTGTAAAATAGCACATAAAAATCTTAAATGCATCCATGGTCTGGCAAAGTAAATAAAGACTCAGATTTATAAAACATTACTAAATCTGGCTTTCCCTGAATGATTTTTCTGAACTTGATGAACCTGAGCATCGGGTTTTACAAATGTACAGAACTTGGGACAAGAATTCAACTCCAGAGCCTAAACTGATTGGTATAATTGAAGACTGCTATAAAGCTGGTAACTCACCGAAAGGTTTCACCTGATTTTTTTTAATTTTATTTTTTTAATTTACGTCCAAGTTAGTTAGCATATAGTGCAACAGTGATTTCAGGAGTAGATTCCTTAATGCCCCTTACCCTTTTAGCCCATCCCCCCCACCCCACAGACCTCAACAAAACAAAAAGCTGCACAGCGAAAGAAACAATCAGTAAAACTAACAGGCAACCATCAGAATGGGAGAAGATATTTGGAAATGACATATCAGATAAAGGGTTAGTATCCAAAATCTATAAAGAACTCACCTGATTTTTAAGAATGTGCTAGAAATACCCTTTAATGAAACTAGGTACTGTTAGGCAAGTGACTATTTTGAAACTTGGCACAAAAGATGTTTAAAATATCACTCCTGAGAATGATTTGTAACTAGAAGTTTGCTATTATATAGTTTGACAGCCTGAATTTACATTATAAGGTGGTCCAAAAAACCCTCAAGCCAAGAATTTAGCTTAAAATACCCTAAAGTCAGTGCTCTCAGATGACTGACAGAAGTAAATACAAATTCTCTCTGAAAGAGCCCAACTTTATCCCAGGCTATATGTATTTCCATAGATATAGTTGTAATGGACAGATTGTATTCAAAAGTCACAAGTATACAAAGCTAATGCATCATGAACAAGAACCAGTAGAAAAAAATATATATACAGTTGAATTATACTAATGTGTATATATAGATATAATTTACAATACTATAAAAAATATAACTAAACAAAATATGTGCACAGTATTTTGTGGGAGCATCATATAAAGCTATAGTAAAGTATTTGGCCTAAATAAATGGAAAGGCATATTATGTTTGTGTACTGGAAGGCTCAATGTTATAAAGATGTCGTTTTCTTTAGTTTGATCTTTAAATTCAATGCACTCCCAATCAAGATCAAAAAAAATATTTTGGGTGGAATTTAGATGTAAATTCTGAAATGTATATGGAAATTTAAAAGTCAAGAAAAGTCAAGACACTCCTGTAACAGAAGGAAACTGACTGGTCTTGTCTTATAAGATATCAAAACTTGGGGCGCCTGGGTGGCGCAGTCGGTTAAACGTCCGACTTCAGCCAGGTCACGATCTCGCAGTCCGTGAGTTCGAGCCCCGCGTCAGGCTCTGGGCTGATGGCTCGGAGCCTGGAGCCTGTTTCCGATTCTGTGTCTCCCTCTCTCTCTGCCCCTCCCCCATTCATGCTCTGTCTCTCTCTTTCCCAAAAATAAATAAAAAACGTTGAAAAAAAAATTAAAAAAAAGATATCAAAACTTAATTTGAAACTCTAATAATTAAGACAGTGAACAGTATAAACAGTAAAATGGGCACTGTGATCAAAAACACACAGACACAAATGTAGAAACTTGATTTTTGACAGAGCTGAAGTTGCAGATCATTACAGATAGACTTTTCAGTAAATGGCACTTCGGGCCATCTGTTTAGTAAGATTTTTGACAGTGAGCTTTCTTTAATAAATGTATATTTTTATTGCATATTCAGTTCATCTGCAATACACATGGGAGATGAAGGCAATGATAATATCCAAAAACTAAAAAAAATACATGATCAAATTTTCAGAAGGTAGAACATTTTAGAGATAAAGAAAACTTAAGTGAAATAAATGTTTGTCTCTGCCCGGTTGAAAATAATAAACAGTTATAATTGAAGTTTACCCTAAATGAAAGAGTAGGATCAAATCAAATAAATTGAATTGAAAATCAGAGACTTTATATAACAATCCCTTCATTTAAGAACAAATAAAGGCCAGAAATTGTCTTACCCAACCCAAATCACACAGTAATGAGACAACAAGAACTAGATTTTGAGTTTTCTAATTCTTATGTAGATTCTCTCCATCACAACACAACATCCATAGGAGGTTAAACAGTAGAATGACAGAGATATATGACAGTTTGGTACATTGGAAAGGTTCAAATTAATGCTATAGGCAACATACAGAAGTTGACATAAAAATAGATTTAATTCCATGGAAAACTTGAAGAGTGTGTATAAGCTATGTAAAATAATGATTTAACTAAGTAATACCAAGTTATAAACAAGGATGAGTAAGAAATGTAATTATGGAGTCATAGTTTTACTCTGTCATGAGTATGTAAGTCACTAGTGAGTCAGCAACATCCACATATACAAACCATAATAGTAAGCAAGTTGTTATGTCTGGAAATGTAATTCTTTCTCTACCCCGACTCTCCCAATCATTGCTATTTATAGATTTAGTGGTTTTATTTGAGATACATTTATGAATTTCTACAGTGAATTTCCAAGAAAGCTTTCATTGTCTCTAAAATATATAGGAATTTGTGGCCAACATTTAATTTTTAGAGCATTAATAGGTATATTCTTTACAATAAAAATATTATAGCAATACAAAATTTAATATACTGGATATTTTTTAATATTAAAATGTTTACTCCACAGTTTCAAAATAATATGTCTCTCATTGAAAATACTTTATGAAACCAAGTTGTTAAAAAGTTGGACACTGTTTTTTTTTAGGAAATTATAGACTCGATGCATAAAATAGAAGCCTAGATGAGTTTCTTCCTACCCTTGAAAGAATCTGGTTATTGTCCTGTCCATCTCTGTATTTGATTCGGTGGTTTGGTTAACATTTCACACAATATTAGACCTTTGATTTTTAAAATTCATGACAATATAATTGTAGCTGAAAGTTATTTACAGGATTTAAAAGCATTTCAGTAAGTTCCTTTTCACTGTCCTAATCATTTTGGCAATATCCAACTAGTTATTATATTAATATCCCTTGGCAGAATAAAACTGAAACAGTCTGTCTGAGCCTCATGATCCCTTACATCTCAACTTCTGGAACTCTGTTGTTGCCATTGGAGCTTTTACTGTTCACCTAACTACAGCACAACCCTACTTCTTACTTTTGCTCTAGCTGGAAAACTAGTGCTTAATATTTCAGGTCTCCCATGTATTACAAAGTAAATTCCTGTATACGGCAATCAGTATGTTCTTCCTACTTTAAATACTAAGTGACTACATAGTGATATGTGGGGGTCCTTTTTGCCATTTTGTATTCAAATATGATCTATTCTCAGATTCTCAGAAACAGATTTCTTTCCATTTCAATATTTTTAGAAGTAAGGATAACCATTCCATTATAATATAATCCTTTGGGTTGGCTATTTAAAGGATTTCAAACATATTATAGCAAAAATACTTTCCTTATTTTTTAATGTTGTTTTTTTTTTTTATTAAAGTTTATGCAGTGCTTGTTAAATCACTCAGATTCTGACACTCAAAACAATATGTAACTCTTGACCTATCAAAACCAACTTACTGGGAATTCCCCAAAGCTATGATAGAGTAGCTTTGGCTGACTAACACAAGGGTTGAGAACAACTGGAACAGACAGATAATATTACAAAGGGGGAGGGAATTTGTATGGAGTCATTGAAGACTTGCTGAGGCTATCAGGACTTGAGGGGCCAAGATCTCAAACAGAAGTGAACACAGAAGAAAACTGACATTCTGTGAACCACTTTAATTATCAGAGAATTTACTGATTCTTGGAATGGGGATAGAGAAGGTCAAGCCAGGCAGAAGAAATAGCTGAGAGACAAGAAAGAAGTTTTGATTAACACATGACATAAGGGAAAATATGGTAAGATTGAGAGGAACATTAGAGTGAGACATCCAGAATTTAAGAAGCAAAATCTAAGAATGAGAAAGGCAAAGATAATTGGCTTTACTTACACTTAGCAGTATTCCTCCTTGAAGCACTTTTTTCAATTCTATGCACAGAGAAAAGGTCTTAAAAAAAAAAAGAAAAGAAAAAGAAAACTAAGCAGCAAGCAGAAAACATTTAAAAGCTGAGATGAGTGTTTGCCAAGGAAATAAGTATTGAAATTAAGAAACTGTTAAAGAGCAAAGACCCTAGTAAATACCCTAGACTCTAAGTTAGTGCCACAAAGAATAACAACCTAGGAGCAGTGGATAAAACAAAGGTAAACTGAGCCACACAAATATTGCAATTCAGCTACATAAACTAAGCCCTGATTTATCATGATCTTCCCCCCAAATCAGAGTCTCCACCAGAAGATAGAGTAAACCCTTTCTGAAGATAAAAACATGACCAAGAATTGCTAACAATATTTTCATTAAAGAGCTTCAGCTCTCAATCAGAAACAACTCACAGAATACCCTGTTATTCACCTTGGCAGCCACAGATTGTATTAATATGTAAAAAAAAATGCAAATGTAGTTCTGTAAATGGAATATCTTAGAAAATAATCAAATAGTAATGTCTAGAATTTAAAAATGCAATAATTAAAATTAAGAACTTGATGTTGATTTTAACATCCTATTAGACTAAAATGTAGTAAAAAAGAGGAATAGTACACTGAAATACAGATCTTTAGAAAACATTCAAGCTGAAGTAAAGAAGAAGGAGAAGGAGAAGAGAAGGAAGAGGAAAGGGGAGACGAAGGAGAAGAAGAGGAAGAAGAGATACGGAAAGAAAAGAACATTGGAAAAATATGGGACATTGTAAAAAGAAAAAAATAAATACCATACGTTTGCTGTCCCAAAAGCAGAGGAGAGAACAAAAGGCAAAACAATATTTGAAAAGCTGATGTCTAAAAATCAAAAGTAATTAACCCAATATCCAAGCACAATATAGACCTCAACCAAGAACAGTGCAATAATAAAGAGGAAAAATCAAAGGATAATGTTAAGAGATGCAGAAAAAAATATTCTGATAAAAAATAATAAAATCTAAGAAAACAATAACTGGAGCAGAACTTTTTTTTTTTTAGTATTTAAATATTTATTTATTTTTGAGAGAGCGACAGAGCATGAGCCGGGGAGGGACAGAGAGGGAAACACAGAATCTGAAGCAGGCTCCAGGCTCTGAGCTGTCAGCACAGAGCCCGATATGGGGCTCAAGCTCGTAAACTGTGAGATCATGACCTGAGCCCAAGTCAGACCCTTAACCCACTGAGCCACCCAGGCGCCTCTAAAATGATATAACTGAGATACAATCCTAAATAGATGCCATGGTGACAAGGATAGGTGAAGCAGAGCAGTGAATCAGCGATATAGAAAACAAATTATAGAGAATAATGAAGCTGGAAAAAGAGGGAAACTAAGGCAAAAGAGCACAATAAAAGAATTAGAGAACTCCATGACTTATTAAGAAAGAATAACATCTGAATCACAGGAGTCTCAGAAGATGAAGAGAGAGAAAAAGGGGCAGAAGGTTTATGTGAACAAATTATGGTAGAAAACTTTCCTAATCTGGACAGACATCAGACATCAAAATCCAAGAAGCACAGAGAACTCCTATTAGATTCAACAAAAACCAACCATCACCATGGCATATCACAGTCAAATTCACAAAATACACAGACAAGGAAAGAATTATGAAATCAGCAAGAGGAAAAGGCCTTACCCTATAAGAGAAGACAGGTCAGGTTCATAGAGACCTATCCACAGACACTTGGCAGGCCAGAAAGGAGTGGCAGGATATATTCAATGTGCTGAATCAGAAAAAAATATGCAGCCAAGAATTCTTTATCCACCAAGGCTGTCATTCAAAATACAAGGAGAGAAGAAGAGTTTCCCAGACAAACAAAAACTAAAGGGGTTTGTGACCAGCCCTGCAAGCAATATTAAGGGGGACTTTTTGGAAAAAAGACAAAACAAAACCAAAAAGACCAAAAGCAACAAAGACTAGGGGCGCCTGGGTGGCTCAATCGGTTAAGCACCGGACTTCGGCTCAGATCATGATCTCGCAGTTCGTGGGTTCGAGCCCCTCATTGGCTCTGTGCTGACAGCTCAGAGCCTGGAGCCTACTTCGGTTTCTGTGTCTCCTTCTCTCTGCCCCTCCTCCACTTGCTCTCTGTCTCTCTCTGTCTCTCAAAAATAAATAGAAGTTTAAAAAAATTAAAGCAACAGACTAGAAAGGACCAGAGAACATCACCAGAAATACCAACTCTACAGGCAACACAGTGGCACTAAATTGATATCTTTCAGTACTGACTCTAAATGTCAGTGGACTAAACACTCCAATCAAAAGACATAGGATAACACAATGGATAAGAAAACAAGATCCATCTGTATGCTGTTTGCAAGAGACTCCTTGTAGACCTAAAGACACCTTCATATTGAAAGTAAGGAGATGGAGAATCATCTTTCATGCTAATGGCCATCAAAAGAAAGTTGGAGTAGCCATGTTATTATCATACAAATTAGATTTTAAAATAAAGACTGTAATAAGAGATGAAGAGGGCATAATATTATAATTAAGGGGTCTATCCACCAAGAATATGTAATCATTGTAAATATTTATACCCCCCCCAATGTGGACAACCAAATACATAAATCAATCACAAACATGAACTCATTGATAATAATGCCATAATAGTAGGGGACTTCAACACTACACTTAGAACAATGGACAGATCATATAAGCAGAAAATCAACAAGGAAACAAGGGCATTGAATGATACACTGGACCAGATGGACTTAACAGATAAATTCAGAATATTTCATCCTAAAGAGGCAGAATACATGTTCTTCTTGAGTGCACACGGAACATTCTCCAAAATAGATCACATACTGGGTCACAAATCAGCCTTCAACAAGTACAAAAAGATCAAGATCATGCCTTGCATATTTTCAGATCACAATGCTATAAAACTCAAAATCAGCCACAAGGAAAAATTTGGAAAAAACGTGAATACTTGCAGATTAAAGAACATCCTACAAAAGATGGAATGGGTTAACCAAGAAATTAAAGAAGAAATTAAAAAGTACAGGGAAGCCAATGAAGATGAAAACACAACAGCCCAAAACCTCTGGGGTGCCGCAAAGGCAGTCATAAAAGGGAAGTGTATAGCAATCAAGGCCTTCCTAAAGAAGGAAGAAAGGTCTCAAACACACAAGCTAACCTTATACCTTAAAGGGCTGAAAAAAAGGATAGCAAATAAAACCCAAAACCAACAGAATATGGAAAACAATAAAGATTAGAGCAGAAATCAATTATTAAAAAAAAAGAACAGATCATTGAAACCAGGAGCTGATTCTTTGAAAGAATTAACGAAATTGTTAAACCCCTAGCCAGACTGAAAAAAAAAGGACCCAAATAAATTAAATCACAAATGAAAGAGATCACAACCAACAATGCAGAAATGCAAACAATAATAACAATATTATGAGCAATTATATGCCAACAAATTGGCAATCTGGAATAAATGGACAAATTCCTAGACACATAAACTATCAAAACTGAAACAGGAAGAAGTAGAAAATTGGAACAGACCTGTAACCAATAATGAGATTGAATCAGTAATCAAAAATCTCCCAACATGCAAGAGTCCAAGACTAGCTGGCTTTCCAGGAGAATTCTACTGAACATTTAAAGAAGAGTTAACACTCTTTTGAAGCTGTTCCAAAAAAATTGAAATAAAAACCAAACTTCCAAACTTACTCAATGAGGCCAGCATTACCTTGATTCCAAAACCAAAGACCCCACTTAAAAGGAGAACTACAGACCAATTTCCCTGCTGAACACAGATGCAAAAATTCTCAACAAGATACTAGCCAACTGGATCCAGCAATACATTAAAAGAATTATTCACCATGATCAAGTGGGATTTATTCCTGGGATGCAGGTATAATTCAATACCTGCAAATCAATCAATGTAATACATCACATCAATAGAAGAAAGGATAAAACCACATGATCCTCTCAACAGACACAGAGAAAGCATTTGACAAAATACAGCATCCTTTCTTGATAAAAACCTTCAAGAAAGTAGGGATAGAAGGATCATACCTCAAGATCATAAAGGCCATATATTAAAGACCCACAGCTAATATCCTCAATGGGGAAAAACTGAGAGCTTCCCCTCTATGGTCAGGAACACAACAAGGATGTCCACTCTCATTGGTGTTACTCAACATAGTATTGGAAGTCCTAGCCTCAGCAATCAGACAACACAAAGAAATAAAATGTATCCATACCAGCAAGGAAGAAGTCAAACTTTCACTCTTCACAAACAACATGATACTCCATGTGGAAAACCCAAAAGACTCCACCAAAAAACTGCTAGAACTGATACATGAATTCAGTAAAGTTGCATGATATAAAATCAATGCACAAAAATCAGTTACATTTCTATATACCAATAATGAAGCAGCAAAAAGAGAAATCAAGGAATCAATCCCATTTATAAGTGCACCAAAAACCATAAAATACCTAGGAATAAACCTAACCAAAGAGCTGAAAAATCTGTATAGTGTAAACTATAGAAAGCTTATGAAAGAAATTGAAGAAGACTCAAAAAAAAATGGAAAATCATTACATGCTCATGAATTGGAACAACAAATAGTGTTAAGATATCAACACTACCCAAAGCAATCTACATATTCAATTAAATACCTATCAAAATAACACCAGCATTCTTCACAGAGCTAGAAAAACAATTCTAAAATTTGTATGGAACCATAAAAGAGCCCAAATAGCCAAAGCAATCCTGAAAAAGAAAACCAAAGCTGGAGGCATCACAATTCTGGACTTCAAGCTGTATTTCAAAGCTATAATCATCAAGACAGTAGGGTATTGGCACAAAAACAACACTTAGATCAATGGAACAGAATAGAGAACACAGACGGGGCCAACTCATCTTTGACTAAGTAGGAAAGAATATCCAGTGGAATAAAGAAAGTGTCTTCAGCAAATGGTGCTGGGAAAACTGGACAGTGGCATGCAAAAGAATGAATCTGGACCAATTGATTACACCATACACAAAAATAAACTCAAAATGGATGAAAGACTCAAATGTAAGACAGGAAACCATCAAAATCCTAGAGGAGAAAACAGGCAACAACCTCTTTGACCTCAGCCACAGCAACTTCTTACTTGACAGGTCTCCAGAGGGCAAGGGAAACAAAAGCAAAAATGAACTATTGGGACTTCATGAAGATAAAAAGTCTTCACGCAGCAAAGAAAACAATCAGCAAAACTAAAAGGCAACCAGTGGAATGGGAGAAGATATTTGCAAGTGGCATAGCAGAAGAAGGGTTAGTATCCAAAATCTGTAAAGAACTTATCAAAATCAATACCCAAAAACAAACCATCCAGTGAAGAGACTTTTCCGAAGAAGATATCCAGATGGCTACCAGACATGTGAAAAAAAAAATGCTTCACATCACTCATCATCAGAGAAATACAAATCAAAACCACAATGAGATACCTCTTCACACCTGTCAGAATGGCTAAAATTAACAACTCAGGCAACAACAGATGTTGGTGAGGATACAGAGAAAGAAGACCCCTTTTGCACTGTTGGTGGGAATGCAAACTGGTGCAGTCACTCCAGAAAACAGTATGGAAGTGCCTCAAAAAATTAAAAATAGAACTACCCTATGACCTAGCAAGTGCACTAGTAGGTATTTATCCAAAAGATACAGGAGTGCTGATTCGAAGGGACACATGCACCCCAATGTTTATAGCAGCACTATCGACCATAGCCAAAGTATGGAAATAGCCCAAATGTCCATCAACGGATGAATGGATAAATAAGATATGGTATACATACAATTGAATATTACTCAGTGATCAAAAAGAATGAAATCCTGCCATTTGCAACAATGTAGATGGAACTAGAGTGTATTATGCTAAACAAAATTTAGTCAGAGAAAGACAAATATTATGATTTCGCTCATATGTGGAATTTAAGAAACAAAACAGAAGAGCATAAGGGAATGGAAGCAAAAATAATGTAAAATCATAATAAACTCTTAAGTTCAGAGGACAAACTGAGGGTCGCTCTCTTGGTGTTGGAGGGGGGGATGGTCTAAATGGGCAAGGGGCATTAAGGAGGACCTTTTTTGGGATGAACACAGGGTGTTATATGGAAGTGATGAATCACTAAATTCTATTCCTGAAATCATTATTACACTGTATGTTAACTAACCTGGATTTAAATTTAAAAAAAAAGGAAGAGCAATATGAAATTCTGGTGAATTTCAAGTATTTTCTTCAGAATCCATTGGATTATTTAAAAAAGTGATAGTTTAAATGTAAATTTTTATCATAGACCAGAAACAATATTCTTTGTAACTATTTTAAAACATGATAAAAATGTTACATGTAAACTTAATGTGTGAAGGGGTTCATAAAATAGTGTAACAATACTAACATTGTTATAATTTGTATATAATAGAATATAAAAAATTCTAAATTATCCACAGGGCAAAAATTAGGACTAACAAATAAATGCAACAAAGTATATTGACATTGCCAATATATAAAAATTAACATATATATATATATATATATATATATATTTACAACAATAGAGAATGAAATTTGAGAAAAGTATCATTTGTGATAGAATATAAAATTAAATAGGGTGGCTCAGTCGGTTGAGCGTCCAACTTCAGCTCAGGTCATGGTCTTGCGGTTTGTGAGTTTGGGCCCGGCGTTGGGCTCTGTGCTAACAAACAGCTCAGAGCCTGGATCCTCCTTTGGATTCTGTGTCTCTCTCTCTCTCCCCGCCCCGCCACCTCCCCTGCTCATGCTCTGCCTCTCTCTGTCTCTCAAAAATAAATAAATGTTAAAAAAAATTTTTTAATATAAAAAGAATATAAAATTAAACAACCTAGAATAAGTTAATGCTAGATATATAAGAATCAAAACAGAAAACTGAAAAATGGCACTGGTAAACTAATAGAAAGCTTAAACAAGAGAACGTATATACCATGCATTTCAGAGACTCAATGTTGTAAAAATATTTATTCTTCCAAAATTGAAAAAAAAAATCAACCTCAAAACCCCAAAAGATTATTTTTATATGTATAGATGTATGGAAATTGACAACATTATTCTATAATATACATGAAAACTTAGAGGCAAGAGTAGTCATTCTATTCTTAAGAATAGAATAAGTTCAATGATGCACACTACTGGCTATCTAGACTTATTTTAAATGTAGCATATTATTGGTCCAAGCAAGATAAATAGAGAATTCAGAAACAGACTTACAGAAACAGATTTGGTTGAAAATGGTGACACTTGCAATTCAGCGGAATTGCATTTCAGGGTGTGCCTGGGGTGCTCAGTTGGTTAAGCATCCAACTTTAGCTCAGGTCATGATCTCACAGTTCATGAGTTTGAGCCCCACGTCAGGCTCTGTGCTGATAGCTTGGGGCCTGGAGCCTGTTTCCAATTCTGTGACTCCCTCTCTCTCTGCTCCTCCCCTGCTCACATGCTGTCTCTCTCTCAAAAATAAATAAAGATAAAAAAGGGGGCGTCTTTTTCTTAAAAATGGTATTTATACAGATGGATACTTATGTGGAAAACTAAATAAACTAAGTATCTAGCTTACACTATATATAAAAATCAGTGCCAAATGGATTACAAATATAATGTAAAGGATAAAGAATAAATTTTCTGAAAAATTAAATAGAATTGCTTCTTGACTTTGAAAGAAGCAAATATTTCTTAAACAGGACATTTTACATAAAGTTCAAAAATGGGCGAAAATAATTTTATATAGATAGAATAGTGTTTCTCTTTCATGTGGGCAATAATGATTGGGAGGTGTTGGTAGTTACATATGTATATTCATTTTGTAATAGTTCATTAGAGTGCATAATTATGATCTTTGTACTTTTCTGTGTCTATGTTACATTTCAGTAACAGTTTAGAGGATCCTGCATAATCTTTTTAACCTAAATTTCTGCTAGAAGTATAAGCAACTTAAGAGCTGCTAGAAGTATAAGCAACTTAAGAGCTTTATGTGGCGATTCTTATATCTTGTTAAATAAGCACATTAATATATTTAAAATAGCATTTATAAATAAAAATTGAGAGATGTATAAAAATCTTTGCACTTTTGTCATGACATATTTGAGTTTTAGCTGAATATTTAAAGTTAATTTTTGCTTTTCATTCTCACAGTGACTTCAAATGGATTTAGGAGGACAAATTATGATTCAACTATTATGAAAATTTAAAATGAATGGGGTGCCTGAGTGGCTCAGTCAGTTGAGCATCCGACTTTGGCTTAAGTAATGAGCTCACAGTTCATCAGTTCAAGCCCCGCGTCAAGCTCTGTGCTGACAGCTTGAAGCCTGGGCCTGCTTTGGATTCTGTGTCTCCTCTCTCTGCCCTCCCCCGCTCACTCTCTCTCTGTCTCTCTCAAAAATAAATAAACATTATTTTTTTAAATAAAATGAAAAACACTTATGAAAGAAATTCAAGAGTAATGTAAACTATAACTAAAATAAAAATGGGAACTTCAGAAACTGTGGAGAAAAAAAGAAGCCTGATATTCACACGGTTATTTCTGAAGAGGAAATTTACAGCTTCCTTATTTAACTTACTGTAGCCAGTACTTTATTATTCAAAGCTACCATCTTGGTTTTATCAGAAAAACTGGTTATGATATGGTTTCACATATATGCATAGCATAATAATTTTCAGAATTTCAGTCATCCTGTTTCTTTAATGGTGACCTTTCATTTATTCTTTCATTCAAAAATATTTATCAAGCACCTCTGTGTGTCATGTCCAGTACTAGCCACTGAGCAGATAGACAGCTGCGAAGAATACAGACGTGGTCATGACTTTTGCAGCACTATAAATCTAGGGAAGAGGATACACAATAAGTAGTAATCACACAAATAAATAGATAATTGCAAACTGAAATTTAAAGATCTGTAACTGAAATGAATATACTGTAAAAGAGACAATCAGATCCAATTTAAACTGGACAGTCAAGGAAGTTCTTTCTGAGGAAGTGAATTTAGACTGATATCTGAAGGATGAGAAAGTAAAGAATGGGAGTTCAAGATTTTTCTGACAAAGGATTAGCATAGTCCTTAATGAAGTCCTTATGGTAGGAAATTGACAGAGAAGCATTCTGGCTTGATCATGGTAACTGTAGGTCAAGTGGAGACATGGGTTTGGAGGGGTCATTTGATTCTTTATGCTGTGTGTGGTTATTTGCTTGAAAGGCATGGGGAAGCTATTGAAAGGCTTTAAGCTTGAAAATCTATTAAATGTAAAATTTAACATTAAGTAATACACTGCTCCTAAACAACATGAAAGGTTGGTTAGAGGAAGAGATGGTGGATTTGGTGCTTCTAAGTAAGAAGGTCCATTGAGTAGTCCAGGTAAGCAATGAGATTGGCCTGGATGAGAGTGTTAACAATAAAATGTAGGAAAAAAATCAATGGGATTACAGGCACACTCGGAAAAGTTAGATGCTTTGAACTTCACCTTCCTCCACAGGAAAAGAGACAAAGAAAATAGTATATAATTCATAGGCTATTATAGATATAAAAGGAAATCATTGTAACTGTTATTTTAAGAAGGAATAAACTGTTATTCAACTGGGGGAAAAAAGACAGACATGTACCATCCTAAACTGTCCAAAAAAATGACTGATCTTTTTGTCAGTAACAAAAAAGGCCTTACTGCCCCAGGTTCTTCAGAACTCGAGGTAGTCTTGCTGCAATATAGTAGAAATTGGTCTGCACTTCTGGACAATAGTTTTACCTTGATTGTCTGTGAAACGGTGTCATAGTTTATACATCTATTCATTATGGGTTCACAATATGGATTACCTATTCATATAAAGGGTATATCAAGGCTTTATCAAGCCTTTACTATGTACCAGGCACTATCCCAGATATTTCATATATTTAATATTATTTTCCCCACTGTCTGGATGAATTGAGGATTAAGTATGTTAATGTGCTGAAAGCCACAGACAAGATTAAATTCCAGACCATCTAATTCTAATGCTCATGCTCTTTTCACAATATCTACCAATTTTTATGTTTAGATTTTCCCTTTACCAAGATTGCTACAGAAACTGGACTTTATGTTAGCTCTGGTAGCCTGGTTTTTGCCTCGTAATCTTAAATAGTAGTTGAATCACCTACTCTTGCATCCAGTCTCCCAGCTTCCTGGTACCAATTACCCATCCATTTCTGATTGTCACCTTCAATTCCATCAGTATTAAATACAGTATATTAAATATGTAAATATTGGCTAATATGGCTAACAAAATTTCTGTACTATCTGTACTATTCTTTGGGAGTCATCTAGTCCCAGATTTATACTTTGTATTCTAATATCCATGAATCTGTCACCAGAGCAGTGAACTGCTATCTTGTTTCTCTGTGTCTAGGATGTGCCTTCTCTTATCTTACAGGAGGAGGAAAATCCTAAAATCATCTCTTTTCCAGCCACTGAATGTCTACTAGGACACTTCCTTTGAAGCCTAAACTATTGTTGTATAAATTGTCAAATTGTCAATTGTTTTAAACTTATATACTAGCTTCACTATTTTACTTCTTTTAATTTTTTAAAGTTTTTTTTTTTTTTAATTTATTTATTTTGAGAGTGTGAGACAGAGACAGAGCAGGGAAGGGGCAGAGAGAGAGGGAGAGAAAATTTTAAGGAGGCTCTGCTATCTAAGCACAGATCTTGATGCAGGGCTCAAACCCACAAACCCTGAGATCATGACCCGATATGAAATCAAGAGCCGGATACTCAACCTACTGAGCCACCCAGGTGCCCCTAGCTTCACTATTTTAAAATCATTTAAAAATTAAATGGTTTAGTTCAGTTCACTAACTGCTTACTGAGCATCCATAGGTAAAAGACATTCTAATGCAAAGAAATGGGAAGTGAACATAATTCCTTCTCACTGATACTTGACCCTGTCTCCTCTAAAACTGCCTCTCCATATTTGTTCAACAAATTGAATTGATTTTATGCCATGGAGAAGGAATTTTATCTTTGTACATTCTAATTTTTAAAAGAGGGATAAAACTTCATAATAAAAGAAATGAAAGAAAAAGCTAGTTTAAAAAATAGTATTTGGCTGATTAAACTAGTCAAAACTCCTAAAACAATCTGAAATTGGAGAAGATACCCAGTTATTATTAATGTATTTTTTGAACCAGAGAGTAACACTCGTAGTTACTTATCTATACTTAAATGTGTTATGCTAGTGTTTTAAACTAAATCCCAAGTCCTTAGATTTGATTAGAAACATCATGCTACCGTAAGTGAGAAGTATGAATACATTCTCTGCTGAAAAATGAAAGGAGTGGCTCCAGTCCTGGGTAGGTCAGCCAAGGGCTAAAGGGAGGAGAAAGAATGGAAGAATCAAAAGCTATTAAACCATATTGTATGCATTTAAAGAGCATATTTTATGTTATTTCTTCCAGGTAGAAAGAAGAAAAATCTGGTAACAATTTACTCTGATGTTTAGACACCTATCTCTAAGGGTGTTAGTTAATTCAGAGTAATAATACATAATAATACTTTTATACATTTAATTTTTTACTATTTTATAAAATTTTATGAATGTAATTTTTAATTTTCAACGGTGACATGGGCCTCAGTTTCTTGATCCTGTGGAACATTGGTTCAGGCCTAACCATCCAGCCTCTGTAGATATAGTGTGTTTACATTAATACACAAATGTCCATGTTTCAAGAGGCACCTTGCTTGCCTGTAAGAATACTGGTGCCCATGAATCACTTTGAATTGTAATTTGCCCCTAGAGAGCAGAACTGGGATTGGGTGGGCCAAGTCCAATGCAGATCCAGAGATAAAGTGCTTCTCTAAGGTCAACCCCAAGATGATGTTGAATGTTGGTCAATCTTGGGTACCACTTTCTGCCTTCTCTTTCCGGTCTTACAAAATAAAAATGATCATCCACATTAGGATCATTTAAGACACCTAACAAAAGCTTTTTTAAGACAAAATATATTACAGGATTTCTTTTTTAAGTTTATTTATTTATTTTCAGAGAGAGAGAGAGAGAGAGAGAGAGAGAGAGAGAGAGAGACATGAGCAGGGGAAGGGCAGAGAGAGAGGGAGAGAAAATCCCAAGCCCAACACAGGACTCTATCTCATTAACTGTGTGATCACAACCTGAGCTGAAATCAAGAGTCAGATGCTTAACTGACTGAGCCACTCAATCACCCCTATTATAAGAATTATTAAAACTGTTCTTTCAGTGGTTGCTTGGAAAGGTGAGCCAGAACTGTACAGCCAGCCCAGTTTTACAAACTGCAATGTTCATGGTTTCAGTACCCCTTCTGAGGCCATTACTATCACCTTTAGAAGCTGATGAAGTTAGAAATGTGTCACTCCAGAGTGGACTTGGAAAACTACTACCTTTGGACCTTGAAGAAGATAAGCAATATTTCTGCCCTAATTCCATAAGAAAACAACCTCCTATGTAACACTCAACTTGGTAAATAGCATACTAACCAAACTTGCTTCTATTTCAACTGAGCAGATTGTTCAAGTATTCAGAGAACCTCTGTGTTTTACCATTGAAATATGATGCCAAGGCACCTGGGTTAGAATTAGCATATCTCATGAACCTATACTTGGACTTCCTTTGCTCTGCCAGCCATTACTGTGTCTGCATCTGGCTCACCATCTTGATTCCTTCCTGTGGTTGAGTTTTCTCTAGGAAGCCCTTTTCTTGCTCCAGGCAATCTGGACTCCACAGATGTAAAACCAGTCCTTGAAAATATTTTAATATGTTTATGTCATAGTAATTACATAAGCTCAAGTTAATTACACAGGAGGATCATCACTCCCAGCATAAATTAGTGGATATAAATAACTAAAAGCAGGAATGGTATCTTACTAAGTTTCATTCATTGGAGGACATTGATATGAGTATGGTCAGGAGGATTGATGAGGTATACTTGGAATACTAGGAGTAGATAATAAGAAATCACAGAAGCTGAATAATAAAGAAGGCAACATATCCAAGTGTGTGGCAGCCAAGAAAAAGATGTTTTGGTAAGGAAGCAAATAGAGACAATATAGGAGGAAATTTTATTATCTCTTGTGGAGAATATAGAATTTTGCAATTATAGACTGTGTAAACATAGGAACTGTTTTGATCACTTTACCAAGAAGTGTAGTTTAACAAAAATTGTTGGTTTTCTTAAACTGTAATTTTACAGATATTAACTTTCAGAAGATGTCTTTTGGTAATTTTTTGTTGTGTTTATGTTCCCTTCATTTTCAGAAAAAAAAAAGGTTAATATATTATTTGAAAGAAACAATAGCTTTCTCAAAGTAAGAGAAGATCAGCTTAGAGCAAGAAGTTGGTATCACATTCTGGAATATTCAAGAGAAAAAATGTTATCTTTAGAGTATTCAGACCCATTTGAATCATTCACTGGTATACTTTTTCTTTTATAATATTTCCTTGCCACGCATATGTCACGTTTTAGTAGTTATGCTCCATTTCATTTACACTTGTTACATTAACTAAAATGCACTTGTGTTTACTAGCTTAAGGAGATAATCTGGCTATGTAAACAAAGAAACTGCATTCTTTCCAGAAATTAGTAATAATAATAGCTAGAAATTATTCAGTGCTTTCTATGTTGAGTACCTGCACTAAGTTGAGTTACATGAAATTGCATTTCTGTAGGTCAGAAAATGGGAAATATTAATAATTTCCTAAGGTTCCACCTTAATATAAGTGATCTCATTTAATTCTTATAATAAATCTGTGTGTTCATTGTTAATTCCATTTTACAGATTAGGAAACTAAGACTCAGGTTAGGTATTTCCCAACATAACACAGTCAGAGAAAGTGATGGAGGTGGTGTTTGAATCTAGGTGGTCTCTCCTTACAGTCCATGTCCCTAACCATTATAAACCCAGCACCCAATTCCATGCTATTAAATATCTCCTACAGTAAATTGGTACCAGTAAGTTGATGTTCATAATATATAGGCACTGTGAAATTACTCTCCATTACTAATGCCTTCCAGAAAGCCATTTGTTCTTTAAATAAGTAAGTTTAAAATATGCTTTGCTTCCCTATAATGTGTTTTCATAATAGCTTCATCAGAGCTATTATGTTATAATAGAATCCAAATAATAACATAATCTAATGTTCAAATGTATATCTTATTTGTGAATTACATAAAGTTTATTCAAAGAAGAGTTGTTCATATTAATAAAACAATTAATACTGCAACTATTGATAATCACAGTATGTATTACACTTTCACTATATACTACCCACTGTTCTGACTTTTTTTTTTTTAATTTTTTTTTTAACGTTTATTTATTTTTGAGACAGAGAGAGACAGAGCATGAACAGGGGAGGGGCAGAGAGAGAGGAAGACACACAGAATCTGAAACAGGCTCCAGGCTCCGAGCGGTCAGCACAGAGCCTGACGTGGGGCTCGAACTCACGGACCGTGAGATCATGACCTGAGCCGAAGTCGGACGCTCAACCGACCAAGCCACCCAGGTGCCCCCCCACTGTTCTGACTTTTAAAAGACCTTAATCTCACTTTGTTCTCTCGGATATAGGACATATTTTTATCTTTGATTATGTAACCAAGACTTAGAGAAGGCAAATAACTTTTCTAGGCTTCATATAAGTGAAAGATTTGGAATTGAAACCCAAATGTTCTTAGACACTATGTTAAATTCAGCATCTTTTCAATAAACTAATTAGTCCTTAATATTAGACCATGGCAAAGAATATATATAGCTACACCTACCAGAAAGAAAGTAAAAACTCAGTGTTATTTTTTGTGATAATAATTTAATTAAACAAACGTAACCAGGGAATTAATTATTCAAAATTCTTCAGGTCAAAGTATTTGTTATATAATGAGAAAAATAAAAACCAGTGTTTGAATTGTTAAAGTGTTGAATACAGTGGATAATTATTTATATGTAAAAGATATGTGTAAAAATAGTCCCCATATTTGTTTCCCCATTGCACAAAATAGAGTTAAGTAGCGTAACTATGAGATTTTGAATCAATGTCTTCAATTTGAATGTAGACTCTATGTTACTTTGGTGAGTAAATTAATTTCTCTATGTGATTACTGAAATGGAGATAATAGTACATAACTTATAATAATAGTGATAACTTATATAGCGCTCATGGTACATTAGGCACAGTTCTACGGACTCTGTATCTACTAATACATGAAAATACAAGAGCCCTGTGAGGTTGCTTATTTAACCAAAATCCCACAAGTAATAAGTAGTGTACTAGGACTAAACAGAGGCAGTCTGATTTCAAGTCCGTGCTGGTAAATAACGTACTCAAGGACCCCATTGGGTATTTTCCCAGGCAAATGAATTAATGTACGTAAGATGCTGATATATTGTATACAATAAAAGCCCAAAAATGTTAGTCATTGTTAAATGTGTATAGTAAAGCATTTATCTAAATTTTTGGCCTTTTGAAAACTTAGCACTGTAGCAGCTTTTGGCCTTATTTTCTAGTAAACATTGCTAAAGCTATAAACCCAGTCAGTACTCTGTTCTGCATGTTAAACTGATTGTGTTTAATAAGTATGATAAATTGCAAAAATAGCCACAAATTATTCCCCTCTTTGTATCCACTTTGCCTTTCCCTGTAATTCTGAGTACTCATCCACTCGGATTCTGGGTTTAACCATGTGACTTGTTTTGGTCAATGAGGCAATACCAAACATGACAAGTAGAGAATTAGAAGATGCTTGTGCATTGGGGCTTGTCCTTTTCTTGAAGCTTATGAAACTCTGCAACCACCATGTAAGTGAGCCCAGGCTAGCCTGCTGGATGGAGAGAGATCTGTGACCCAGTCACCCCTATTGCCCTAGCCATCTGCCAGCTATCCACCAAGACTATGAGTGAGGTCATTCTCACTAACCAGCCCCAGTCAGTTCCCAGGTGAGTCCTGATGCGTAAGTGAGATTAGCTAAGGCCTGTGGGAAAGCTGCCCACTAAGTTCAACCCATATTACAGCCTGACAAATTGTGAGCAAATTCAATAGCTGTTGTTTTAAGCTACTAAGTTTTATGGTGACATATTACTTCCCAAAAATAACAATAAGAAAATGAAATTTCAGTGAATCTTTCTTGATGCTATAGTATGACTGGGGTAGAAGGAATTACGTGGAAATTTGGCCATTACTGGATTAATATGATGACATGGATTGAGGAACTCAGATCTGTATTACCTATTTTGGCACTACATAGGAGCCTGTCAAATTAATAATGCAGAGGTGACTGATAATTCTTAGAGTTACTTAAGGTCATCTGGCTTTGTAGGCAGTCTCATTTTTGAAGCTGGCATAGCTAGAGGTTAATGCAAATTAGCAACTGAAAACTATTAGCTTCCAAGTCCCAGCAAGATTTTATCTGGCAAAACTTCTCAGTCCTATTCTCAGAGTGAATGAGAAAAAGAAATACATAGAAAATGCTGCCAGTATGGGGGAATGGATCCTTTTCAGTGTGACAGTCTCAACCCTGTGTGTAGTGCGGATCACCTTCCTTTGTACATTTTCAGCAGGGTGGTTATAGACTCCAAAATGTGAGTTCGATGTAATAGCAAAACCAAAGTCAGAAAGATTTTTGTATTGAGCTAGCCAGCACTCCCAACATTCCTAATCTGTTGCATATTTGAAGACCGGAAGTGACATTTTTTGTAGGTGAACAGGTGATCTTTTTACTAATGTTAAATTAAAGACTTCTATTGATGTAACATAGCAATATCAAAACAAAACGGATTACCTTTCATTTTAAGTGATGTAATTCATACCAATCTGAAGAAACTCTGGACCAAGTAATTTTTTTTTCTAAAACACCAAGTACACACAGCGAAAGCCTGATACAAAAATTACCTCTTACGACAGTTTTAATCATCTCTCTAATTCATTTCCATGTAACTTGGCAAAACAGTTTTGGATGATTTTCTGTATCAGTTTCCACTGTGGGAAAATATTTTTTCGAAACACTAAAGATGTTAACTGAGTCTCCTATAATACTTAAAAACATTCCAGAGTAAAGTAGCACAGTATGCATGATCAAATAGATTTTTCAGTGTCCTGAATTTTTAAACAATTATTTCATTATACATATGAGGTACTCTGGTAGCTCAAGACATTAGTTCACTAAAGATAATTAGTGTATTTGCCGAGCATAGTATAGAATGAAGTCTATTTGACCTGGGAACTGTATGACATAGGAACCGTTTGGCCATGGGAATTGCAATTGTCAGTTGGTGAGAATATATTTACCATCTGTCATCTACCGTGTTTCTGCTTGGCACTGCCCACTGGAACATTCGGAGTGGCTTTTAGCATTAAAATTCTCTCCCATTTGTGATCTCCTCAAGTCACTGTTTTTCCAGCCATTACAGTGTGTATCTGTTAAATCCATTATTCCTACTACCATAGCTTTGTCTGACAGGAGGCAAAACACCTTGGATAGCATGATTTTTACAGAGCAGAAAATGTGTCACCCACAGATATATTGGTGGGGCCGTTGTTGCTGGTATGTTTAAATTGGTAAAATTGGTAGAAGATTTTTATTTAATGTTTGGGGAAAAGCAGCAGTTTGGGACCAGCTTTCCGTTCACTGAACTATGAAGTAATGGATATGTAGTGATAATAGCGGCCACATTTTTAATCAATAAAATTAATATAAATGTTCCATTAATTAAGTTGTCTGTGTTTATATATTTGCTCATCACCATGGATACTTTCATTAAAAGAATGTTGATATTTAGTTGTTAACTTTGCCCAAGGGAAGAATTCCAAGAAGCATCCAGAAACACTGTCAGAAATTATTTGTAGTACATTATGAGCCATCTTCTGTGGGCTGTACCATAGGCTGATTCCATTTTTAATATTCTCTTTTAAGATTTCCTTTAATACTACTTTAATTATCTTTTTAAAATAATTCCTTAGTTAATATTTAGAACCGAATAAAATGTAAACAGATTCTAAAAATTGTTTCTTTTCTCACCCAGAGAGCATCATAAGTAGATTCGGCTGATGTAAAGTTAGAAATGATATAAATTCATAGATTATCATTTATTCACTTAAAGTGAAGATGACCCTTTCATTTAGCTGCCTCAGTAATTGACACCAACTATCATAGCTAACTTTATTATTTTATGATGCCAGATGATACCAACAACTGCAAGAATAATGGAAATCATTGTGTTGTTTATGCTCTTTCATAGCTATTTCTGACACAGACATTTGAATTAGCACAAAATAAAGAATAAAAAATATTTTATTACTATAGTATTTTGTTTTATTGTTTTTCAACTAAGAAAACCAAATTATCTACACTAAGTGAAAAAAGTGACTATTTGAGGAGCGGCTGGGTGGCTAGTCATTTAAGCATTCGACTTCGGCTCAGCTCATGATCTCACAGTTCATGGGTTCAAGCCCTGCATCGGGCTCTGTGCTGACAGCTCAGCTCCTGGAGCCTACTTCAGACTCTGTCTCCTAATTTTGCCCCTCCCCCACTCGTACTCTGTCTCTGTCTCGCTCTCCCACCATCCCTCAAAAATAAACATTTAAAAACATTTTTTAAATAAATTAAAAGGTGATTACTTGAATAATTCAAATATTAAAGTACATGTTTTCCCCATGTCTAAGTTTCCCAAATGACATTAAAATTGGAAATGCATTAGAGGACATATGTATCTGATTAATATCGTATATTCTATAGAAAGTTTCTGGATTCAAATCTTAGCACTAACATTTGTTGATTTTGTGACCTTGGGAAAGTTTTCTACTTTTTGGCCTTTACCTTCTCATATGTAAAATAGAGGTAATGTTACAACTTATGTCGAGGAGTCTTGAGATGGTTAAATGTAAAGTGCTTAGCAGAATGCATGGAGCATCCATTTTCTATGGTCTGTAAACTGCCAATATTTACAACACGGAATGCATAGCAATGTATTAAGTTTAGCTATAAATCCCACTTTGATACTTTTCTCATTTGTTTGTTCTGATTCACCAAATAATTTCAAGGATATTTTCCACTGGTGTTACCTATTTACCTCAGCATGCTTTTTCGTCTCCTGCAGTGCTGTTTCCCAGTATCTTTATATGCTCTCTCCTCTTGATTCAGAGAGGTCAGTCCATGACCAAATTGTATTAAATAACCACATCATGCCTATACTATGCTCTATCCTGTGGTTCTACTGAGTTTTCAACAATTAGTATCTAAGTATTAACATTATTTGTTATTTATCTATTAATTTATTTATCGTTTGTTTCCCACATATTATTCGCCACTGTGTTCCCCTAGTCTAGCATAGCACCTGCCATAGAGTTGGTGGTCAATGAATATTTGTAAAATAACTGAACGAATACATGTTCCTGTCCCCTTTATGCTTCCTAAGCCCCAACTCCTATGTACTCACTCCTATTTACATCTTTACCATGTTTTCATCCTGTATGGACATTTGAATTGGATGGATAGAAATTTCAGATTCTTCTGTATAGCATTGCTTCATCACCAGTTTTCCCAAATGCACGAGATCTCATATTGTAGTATATTACATTATATTAGATATGTATTTTTATATATGCAGTCCTTTATCTTGATTTCCTTCTATAATACATTTCTGGTATCTTAAGTGTAATTTGTCCTTTATCTTGATTTCCTTATATAACAAATTTCAAGTATCTTACTTAAGTGTAATTTGGGATTCAGAATTTAAGTATCTTCTCTAGGGTGGGCTGAGTCACCCAGGAATATTTGCACTATTTATTATTCTTGGAAGTTTGTTTTATACATGGATTTTAAGTAAAGTTTTTGGAGAGACATATAAATACATAATAGGATTTACTCATTCAAAATTACTTATTAAGAATCTAGCATGTTATATTAATGCTGCAGACTGGGGCCTTTGCTACCCAAATTCAGAGAATCCAATGTCCGTAGTGCCTTCTGGACTTGTGCAGGTGTAGCCCTGCTAAGGAACACCATGCTATATAAACATACAAAGTTTATTCCCTTATAAATAGTTTAGAGGGGGAAGACAGACCAACAAGTAATAAAAATGAAATTACTAGCTACCATAACAGAAATATAGAGAACTATCGTGGTGGGGGAAAAAAAGAAGAAAGAAAGAAATATAGGGAACTATGAGAACAGAACAGAAAGAACAGAAAGATAGGTGTCCTAACCCATTCTGAAAGTCAGGAAATGCTTCCTGGGGAAGCAATGTTATCCTCAAGGATAGGTAGGAGTAGCCTGAATGTTTCTTACTTGTGCCCACTGGTAATTCTGACATACAAAAACTAAAGGGAGCTGCATTCAGGGGGGGCTCCAGGCACTAATTGTGCTGCTTTGGGGCACAAAGGACAAGGCACAAGAGAAAGAGACATCATTCCCATATGATAACTCTGGAGCCTAACAATATCCTTTTTAAAAATCCTGGGAAATTGCCACTGACTAGGTGCCTCCCCTTGGGACATTGCCTGGCAGTATCCATTAACTAGAAAGCTGGAATAAAAGAAACAACTTCTGAGGCAGCACTTGAGGACTCCCAGAAATAACTGGCCAAGATTTGCAAACATTGCACACTGGGAGGGAGAATGATATCTTGCCATTAAGAGAGAGCCTGTGGAATTGGGGCATTAATATTAATGAATCCTTATCTGAACCCACAGGCTGGCAAGACCTGCAGACATTATGGGTAACTTGCTGTAGTAAAGATGTATTCCTATGACGCTTTCACTTGGGAAAGCTCTGCCTACAAAATTAAATGAACACACCTGATTTGGGGGATGCTTTTGAACATCTAGATTTCTTTATGACTCCTAGCTCTAATCCCTCAAGGAGATTGTTTCATTTTATCTAGGCTGTCTTCATTTTATCTAGGCTGTAGCTCTCTAACCTTCTCTCTCCCAACCTTCTCATGTTTCCTGAAGAGAGGCACACAGACCACTCTGAAAAGTTTTCAATTCAGGAACCCAGGTAACATTTCACAATTGCTAAGTTACATGGATTGTGAGCCCAAGAGTATGAGACCCTTCACGAGAGAGCTCTGTACTGCTGTTTTTTCCCTCCTTATCCACTACAGCCCCAGGCCAGGTGAAGAAAAACACCTAAGGCTCTGCCAGTCTTTATTGTACACAGATTGATTTCGCTAAAGTATTACAATTTTACTTCCAGATGAATTGCTAATCAATGTCACCAGGTTATGATTGTAATAATATGTTTATAAAGTAGGGTCTAAAAACGTGTGTGCCTTTGGTTTCACCTCTCTTGGGTTATCTGTGTACCACATTTATTCTTTAAAAAGACATATCAAAGTTTCCCTGTCATGCTAACATGAGACTGGTTGTCATACATACAACAAAGACTGTTTGTCATAATTGGCAGCATGGACTGCACTCTTGAATGGATTCAGTTCACTTAATTAATATTTATCAAGAGCCCAGACGGAGCCTGGCAGTCTGTGAAGTGCCAGCCACTCCCACCCTTACTGCCTTTTTGCCATCTGCTGCACATGAGAATGGTAGGCAACCAGCCACCTCAGGATGAGAAAATGTGTTCGTAGGTCGTCTCTCTTATGCTTCCAATTCCTTGGCTGTCTCTAATTTTTCACATGTCTTGAGCTTACATATGAATGATATTCAAAGTTATAATCAAAATTCTAAATACGCTCATTTACAGGATAGTTTAGTTTTAGGGCTTACTCTCTTTCCTTTGGAGTCTACTGAATCCTACTAGATTTACTATCTGCGAGGTTGCATGTTTCTCATGATTTATGGAAACAACTATGAAATAGCTTTCTCAAACATAGTATTCAGGAAATTCAGGTATCATTGCTCAGGTTTGGTTCCCTTCCCATCCTTAGCTCGGTACTCCACGGGTTTCCCCAATACAGAAAGAAACAGGATACATGCAGCTTGTAGCACCCAAGCATTGAGAAGCTCACCCCCTCAAACGAGCATTATAGGGTTGACTAAAGCCAGGCATTGTCATTACAGGAATAATAGCCTTCCACCTCTGGTTTTCTCTCACTTGTCATGCTTTAGCTACTGAATGGTGCTTTAAACTCTAGTGTGTTCCAATTCCAGAATCCCGTAGAGCTGTCTCTGCTACAGCAGTGGCTTTTCAGCCATCATTCCTAATGTTCACCCACAGTCCTGCTGCACTCATTAGGACTATCTCCTGCCAAAGGACTGTGATTCTGCCTCTTCCAGTATTAATCTCCTCCCCATTGCCAGACATACTTTGTTCTATTGTTTTATGGGGGTGCTCTTCAATACTGTCCCACTTTGGCCATCCTGTTCCTGTTGCCATTACTTTTCCAAGGCATGTTCCTGTATTTTTTTGATGAATCATGAGTGATTGTTCTTTTTCCCCCTTTTTTTCAGAGGAGAGGGTCTGAATAAAATGAGTACTGAACAGTCACCATGGGATATATCTGACTCTCTATGCTCCAAAACGGGAGGGGTTTCTCTGGTCATGTGGGTGAAAGGTTGAATGTAATACAGTGTCCCATTTTCACTCTTAGACTCACCCTCATCCTCTCTTATGACTTGTTGATTTGATCATGGCACTGAGAAGGTGAAGAATAGCTTTGCTCAGGCTTCTTGGAACCTTACTTGTAAATGATTTGACATCACCTCATTTCTTTCCCTGGCCTCTTCCTCAGGAGTCAGGCTTTTTAGTTGCATGAAATAGAAGTTTTCACTAAAACTTGATTGTCATGTTTTAATTCATTGGTTAATATTGTGACTAATAACATTTATTTCACTATTGTGGCCAACACAGTGTTAATCTCTGTGAATAATTCTTCATAGTGAATTAATATGGGATAGAAAGGGTTAATTGCTTATTCATTGGCACTTACAGTCAAAACAAAATGTTTAAAGGTAAAACTAAAGTTGTCATCTAACTTCTGTAAATATTTTGAGAGATACAAGGGAATTGTGATGCTTATCATATAATCTTATAACTAATCTAGATGTCTAAATGATTACAGGATGGATTATACAGGTCTTATTCAGTCGAAAATACAAAAATCAACTAATATATATTTTGAGATTAGAATAAAATAACTCTATCCTACAAATTTTCTCAAAACTATTACAAACATGCAAACTATGATGAGATATACTAAAAATGGTAAGTTAAATAGTATTTTTCCCTTATTTTTTCAATATAATTGTCTCATAAAATGATACTTTTCACATACAAGAGAAAAATAATCCTGTATAATCAGTATGAACAAAGAGGAGTTTTAAGCATCATATGGCTCATTGGAAGAGATGAGTGTTTCTCATCCAAGGTGATTTTGCTCAACAGGGGACATTTGGGAACTTTTGGAGACACATTTCATTGTCACACTGGAGAGGAACTTTTTACTTTTAGCTTCTAGATGTCAGGAATACTGCTAAGCATACTAAAATGCACAGGACGAAGGTTGAAAAGTCCTATAATAGATAAATTTTAGATTGCATGTAAGACTTATATAAACAGATTCTTACATAAATGACCAGTTTAGGTAACATCTAAAGTATTTTAATGTAATTAATCACTAGATAGATATTGTCTGTGCTGGACCAGTTCATTTGGAATCAATAGAACAATTCATGGTCTTAAATTAAATACAGGTGTCTCATCTTGAGAACAATGTTAAGAATATGAAATAATACAATTTTCTCTTGGTGGCAAAAAATCATTATCGAGTTATATTGAATTTTTTCATATGTCTTTGAGCCATTTCATTCCTTTTCTTTTAAGAAAAATGAAAGTTAAATAATGAAATAATGATAAAAATAATTTGAAAAAAATTGGTACTGAAGAAAGGTACAATAACTATGTTGTACATAAAAAGTAAGAAGAATAAAATTTTTTAATAATTATTCTTCCAGCATTTCCAAGGAAGAGGATATATATTCACATATATAAACACAAACACTCAGATATATCACACAAACATATTTAATCAGGGCACACACACAAACATTTAGGTTTCTCTGAGTTTTTTCCTCTTTATTTAAAACTGAATTTAGTGTAGATTTTAGGAATTAAATTTTAAAATTAAAAATATTTATTAATAGAAATATTTGTGGGGTGCCTGGGTAGCTCCATCTGTTGAGCGTCTGACTTATGATACATTAATACATTAGGCTCAGGTCATGATCTCACTGCTCATGAGTTCGAGCCCTGTATTGGGCTCTGTGGTGACAGCTCGGAGCCTGGAACCTGTTTCTGATTCTGTGTCTCCCTAACTCTCTGCCTCTCTCACACTCGTGGTCTGTCTCTCTCCCAAAAAGAAATAAACATTTAAAAAATGAAAAAATGATAAAATATTTGTTTAACTGAGTGCAAATTTAATTATGATTCTTACAAGTTAAACAAACAAGAGCAAAGATAAAAATGTGTGTAACATGAGTTAGGTGTACAAAAGAAATTGGGAGCAGGAAATGGAGAAACACTACTTAATGTACTTTTAGTTTGTCATGAGTTACACACATAAACCTAAAATAAATGTTTCTTCTTACTACTTTTGTGAATACTCCCAACTGTTGCGTTGATCTTAAATTCCTATGCTCACTGCTCAAAAGAACTACTTAAAGAGGAGGTGGATTGAGAGCCAAGTCTCCAAAATCTGAAAGTATAAAACCACTTAAGTTGCCTTAAATATGCAAAACATAAGGTTAACAGAAATAATTCAGATATCTGAGGTATCTGAGATTTAAAAATAATGAGCTTACCCTTTGCATTAAGGATTTATACTTACTTGGGGTGCTTGAGTGGCTCAGTCAGTTAAGTGTCTGACTAAAGCTCAGGTCATGATCTCACCGTTCCTGAGTTTGAGCCCTACATCAGGCTCTCTGCTGTCAGCACGGAGTCCCTCTGCCCCCCTCTCTGTCTTCCCCTCCCTTGCTCAGGCTCTCTCTCTCAAAAATAAATAAAATATTTAAAAAAACAAATTTTAAAAATTTATAACTACTTGAGGTTATAAAAATTATGATACATTAATTATTTCAGTAATAAAAATGGACTATTAATAAATAACATCAATTCAGCTCTATAAGTCTTATTCTGAATGCAATTTATCTGCAGGTGAAAATTATATATAATCACGTAATTAGTGTTTAAGTTATTCTTTTTCAAAAAAAGTGATATTTATTCATGAGACAAGATAGTAATTGATAAGACCAGATAATAATTGAATGGGGCCATTACCTTTTTTAGTAGTTAATTTATACCCATAGAGGCTATACATTCTCATAATTTATGTAATTTTAAAATCTCATACGTTTTGCAGTATCGCACTTTCAAAGGATCATTAGCAATAACAACGTATTTTGGTAGAGTATATTCCAATACATATATCTAATAAAATAGTTTTTACTTATTTCCTAACTCAAGAACCTAAAAATTGGATTTTTTTTGAGAGAGAGAGTGTGCACAGGATGGGGGAGGGACAGAAAGAGAGAGAGAGAATTTTAGGCAAGAGCCGGTTGCCTAACTGATTGAGCCACCTAGGTGCCCTAAATATTAGATCTTATGAGATAAAATAAACATAGAGCATTTCTGTTACTGTTTTTATTTGTTGGTTTTATACAACCATTAATAATAGCTCAAAACAGATGTATTCTGTATTTTATTGATTATTTGGCAATTTTTACTTTTCCTCTCACTGAACCATTATATTTGTTGGGTTTTACATTTCTATGGGCTCATAAATCCCTGAAGAATCAGTTTATAAAGCAATCTATACCCCACCCAGTAAAGGAATTTTTTAATATCATGGCTTTAAAGTGCTTAATGTTTGACTTTGTCATCACTTCTTATTGTTGATATATAAAATTTAGTATGTTATTATTTTTAAGAGCTATAAGGAGCCATACAGAATAATGAATGAACTTTGATATCTTAACATCCTCGAGAAAATGTACCTGTTGTCTTAATAATTTTTTTTCTTCCCTCACCCTCAAAAGCATGCCAAGGCTAACCTTAGTGAATCTTAGAATATCCAGTGTGGTAACTGAAAATGAGCTAGCAATGATGGTAATTGAAATATAGTTGAAAGAAAATAGTATTTAAATAACTATATGTATGTGAAAAAAAGTGTAATTGCCCTGACGTCCTTTTTCATATACAATTAGAAAAATTGGACCCATAAAGGGAAAAAACAAGAAAGATACTTCAGGGAATATTATAAAGATTCCATCTCCAAATTATGTCGGCAGTAAAACAAATGGATTCATTGTCCCCTACTACTTGCGTGGGATAAGAGTAGAGCTTGTAATGGATAATAGCTATTTCCAAAGTTAACTAGTGAGAAGGGAATCATGGATTTGTTTGTTCTAGTTCCCCCTCCCTTCAAGTAGGCTTGTTCTTTAAATTAAACTCTAAAATTTAATGTTCATTAAAAAGAGAGAGAGGGAGACTACAGAGAATGTATACTCGATTTCTGAGAAACTAGAATCTAAATGCCTTTTTAGATCTTTATGGCAAGATCAAAAGCAATTTATAGG